>NW_027310984.1:0-38783 GCF_047496795.1 Chiloscyllium punctatum | reverse complement strand
TCCTCCCAAACGGGACTGTGCCCTAACACCATACAGGGGGCACAGCAGCGGTTCCAGAAGCAGCTCACTCCCACCATCACAAGGGGGGATAATTAGGGACGGGTGATAAAGGCTGGGGCCAGCCAACAGCACCCGCATTCAGGAAGCGCATTTTAAAACAAAAATGTTGCGGATCAATGCGGTTTATTTAGCAACCAAAGATATTAAGGGAGATGGCAAAGGACGGGAATACATGAAATTAGGTCATCGATCGGCCATGATTCCTACTGAATGGCAGAATATTCCTGAGGGGCTGAATGGCCACCATCTGTTTCAGTGTAACATGTTCAAAAAAAGGGGCTGATAAAACCTTCGGCTGTTTGATTATTGAGCTGGATAAGAGGGCTGAATGGTCTTAGTTTCTGTGTAATGGGCTGGAGGAGGGGGCTGAATGGACTTAGTTTCCGTGTAATGGACTGGAGGAGGGGGCTGAATGGTCTTAGTTTCTGTGTAATGGGCTGGAGGAGGGGGCTGAACGGCCTTAGTTTCTGTGTAATGGGCTGGATAAGAGGGCTGAATGGTCTTAGTTTCTGTGTAATGGGCGGGAGGAGGGGGCTGAATGCCCTTAGTTTCTGTGTAATGGGCGGGAGGAGAGGGCTGAATGGCCTTAGTTTCTGTGTAATGGGCTGGAGGAGGGGGCTGAATGGCCTTAGTTTCTGTGTAATGGGCTGGAGGAGGGGGCTGAATGGCCTTAGTTTCTGTGTAATGGGCTGGAGGAGGGGGCTGAATGGTCTTAGTTTCTGTGTAATGGGCGGGAGGAGGGGGCTGAATGGCCTTAGTTTCTGTGTAACAGGCTGGAGGACGGGGCTGAATGGCCTTAGTTTCTGTGTAACAGGCTGGAGGAGAGGGCTGAATGGCCTTAGTTTCTGTGTAACAGGCTGGAGGAGAGGGCTGAATGGCCTTAGTTTCTGTGTAATGGGCGGGAGGAGGGGGCTGAATGGCCTTAGTTTCTGTGTAATGGGCTGGAGGACGGGGCTGAATGGCCTTAGTTTCTGTGTAACAGGCTGGAGGAGAGGGCTGAATGGCCTTAGTTTCTGTGTAACAGGCTGGAGGAGAGGGCTGAATGGCCTTAGTTTCTGTGTAATGGGCGGGAGGAGGGGGCTGAATGGCCTTAGTTTCTGTGTAATGGGCTGGAGGAGGGGGCTGAATGGCCTTAGTTTCTGTGTAACAGGCTGGAGGACGGGGCTGAATGGCCTTAGTTTCTGTGTAATGGACTGGAGGAGGGGGCTGAATGGTCTTAGTTTCTGTGTAATAGGCTGGAGGAGGGGTGCTGAATGGCCTTAGTTTCTGTGTAATGGGCTGGAGGAGAGGGCTGAATGGCCTTAGTTTCTTTGTAACGGGCTGGAGGAGGGGGCTGAACGGACTTAGTTTCTTTGTAACGGGCTGGAGGAGGGGGCTGAACGGCCTTAGTTTCTGTGTAATGGGCTGGAGGAGGGGGCTGAACGGACTTAGTTTCTGTGTAATGGGCTGGAGGAGGGAGCTGAATGGCCTTAGTTTCTTTGTAACGGGCTGGAGGAGGGGGCTGAATGGCCTTAGTTTCTGTGTAATGGGCTGGAGGAGGGGGCTGAATGGCCTTAGTTTCTTTGTAACGGGCTGGAGGAGGGGGCTGAATGGTCTTAGTTTCTGTGTAATGGGCTGGAGGAGGGGGCTGAACGGACTTAGCTTCTGTGTAACGGGCTGGAGGAGGGGGCTGAACGGACTTAGTTTCTGTTAATGGGCTGGAGGAGGGGGCTGAATGGCCTTAGTTTCTGTGTAATGGGCTGGAGGAGGGGGCTGAATGGCCTTAGTTTCTGTGTAATGGGCTGGAGGAGGGGGCTGAATGGACTCAGTTTCTGTGTAATGGGCGGGAGGAGGGGGCTGAATGGCCTTAGTTTCTGTGTAATGGGCTGGAGGAGGGGGCTGAATGGCCTTAGTTTCTGTGTAATGAGCTGGAGGAGGGGGCTGAATGGCCTTAGTTTCTGTGTAATGGGCTGGAAGTGGGGGCTGAATGGCCTTAGTTTCTGTGTAATGAGCTGGAGGAGGGGGCTGAATGGCCTTAGTTTCTGTGTAACAGGCTGGAGGACGGGGCTGAATGGTCTTAGTTTCTGTGTAATGGGCTGGAGGAGGGGGCTGAATGGCCTTAGTTTCTGTGTAATGGGCTGGATGTGGGGGCTGAATGGCCTTAGTTTCTGTGTAATGGACTGGAGGAGGGGGCTGAATGGCCTTAGTTTCTGTGTAATGAGCTGGAGGAGGGGGCTGAATGGCCTTAGTTTCTGTGTAATGGGCTGGAAGTGGGGGGCTGAATGGCCTTAGTTTCTGTGTAATGGACTGGAGGAGGGGGCTGAATGGCCTTAGTTTCTGTGTAATGGACTGGAGGAGGGGGCTGAATGGCCTTAGTTTCTGTGTAACAGGATGGAGGAGGGGGCTGAATGGCCTTAGTTTCTGTGTAACAGGCTGGAGGAGGGGGCTGAACGGCCTTAGTTTCTCTGTAATGGGCTGGAGGAGGGGGCTGAATGGTCTTAGTTTCTATGTAATGGGCTGGAGGAGGGGGCTGAATGATCTGAGTCTCGGTGTAATGGGCGGGAGGAGGGGGCTGAATGCCCTTAGTTTATGTGTAACAGGCTGGAGGACGGGGCTGAATGGCCTTAGTTTCTGTCTAACGGGCGGGAGGAGGGGGCTGAACGGCCTTAGTTTCTGTGTAATGGGCGGCAGGAGGTGGCTGAATGGCCTTAGTTTCTGTGTAATGGGCGGGAGGAGGGGGCTGAATGGCCATAGTTTCTGTGTAATGGGCTGGAGGAGGGGGCTGAATGGCCTTAGTTTCTGTGTAATGGGCTGGAGGAGGGGGCTGAGTGGCCTTAGTTTCTGTGTAATGGGCTGGAGGAGGGGGCTGAATGGTCTTAGTTTCTGTGTAATAGGCTGGAGGAGGGGGCTGAATGGCCATAGTTTCTGTGTAATGAGCTGGAGGAGGGGGCTGAATGGCCTTAGTTTCTGTGTAATGGGCTGGAGGAGGGGGCTGAATGGCCTTAGTTTCTTTGTAACGGGCTGGAGGAGGGGGCTGAATGGCCTTAGTTTCTGTGTAACGGGCTGGAGGAGGGGGCTGAATGGCCTTAGTTTCTGTGTAATGGGCGGGAGGAGGGGGCTGAATGGCCTTAGTTTCTGTGTAATGGGCGGGAGGAGGGGGCTGAATGGCCTTAGTTTCTGTGTAATGGGTTGGAGGAGGGGGCTGAATGGCCTTAGCTTCTGTGTAATGGGCGGGAGGAGGGGGCTGAATGGCATTAGTTTCTGTGTAATGGGCGGGAGGAGGGGGCTGAATGGCCTTAGTTTCTGTGTAACGGGCTGGAGGAGGGGGCTGAATGGCCTTAGTTTCTGTGTAACGGGCTGGAGGATGGGGCTGAATGGCCTTAGTTTCTGTGTAATGGGTGGGAGGAGGGGGCTGAATGGCCTTAGTTTCTGTGTAATGGGCGGGAGGAGGGGGCTGAATGGCCTTAGTTTCTGTGTAATGGGTGGGAGGAGGGTGCTGAATGGCCTTAGTTTCTGTGTAATGGGTTGGCGGAGGGGGCTGAACGGACTTAGTTTCTGTGTAACGGGCTGGAGGAGGGGGCTGAATGGCCTTAGTTTCTGTGTAATGGGCGGGAGGAGGGGGCTGAATGGCCTTAGTTTCTGTGTAATGGGCGGGAGGAGGGGGCTGAATGGCCTTAGTTTCTGTGTAATGGGCGGGAGGAGGGGGCTGAACGGACTTAGTTTCTGTGTAATGGGCTGGAGGAGGGGGCTGAATGGCCTTAGCTTCTGTGTAACGGGCTGGAGGAGGGGGCTGAATGGCCTTAGTTTCTGTGTAATGGGCGGGAGGAGGGGGCTGAATGGCCTTAGTTTCTGTGTAATGGGCGGGAGGAGGGGGCTGAATGGCCTTAGTTTCTGTGTAATGGGGGGGAGGAGGGGGCTGAATGGCCTTAGTTTCTGTGTAATGGGTTGGAGGAGGGGGCTGAACCAACTTAGCTTCTGTGTAACGGGCTGGAGGAGGGGGCTGAATGGCCTTAGTTTCTGTGTAATGGGCGGGAGGAGGGGGCTGAATGGCCTTAGTTTCTGTGTAATGGGCTGGAGGAGGGGGCTGAATGGCCTTAGTTTCTGTGTAATGGGCTGGAGGAGAGGGCTGAATGGCCTTCGATTCTGTGTAATGGGCGGGAGGAGGGGGCTGAATGGTCTGAGTTTCTGTGTAATGGGCTGGAGGAGGGGGCTGAATGGCCTTAGTTTCTGTGTAATGGGCTGGAGGAGGGGGCTGAATGGACTTAGTTTCTGTGTAATGGGCGGGAGGAGGGGGCTGAATGGCCTTAGTTTCTGTGTAATGGGCTGGAGAGGGCTGAATGGCCTTAGTTTCTGTGTAATGGGCTGGAGGAGGGGGCTGAATGGCCTTAGTTTCTGTGTAATGGACAGGGGGAGAGGGCTGAATGGCCTTAGTTTCTGTGTAATGGACAGGAGGAGAGGGCTGAATGGCCTTAGTTTCTGTGTAACAGGCTGGAGGAGGGGGCTGAATGGCCTTAGTTTCTGTGTAATGGGCTGGAGAGGGCTGAATGGCCTTAGTTTCTGTGTAATGGGCTGGAGGAGGGGGCTGAATGGCCTTAGTTTCTGTGTAATGGACAGGAGGAGAGGGCTGAATGGCCTTAGTTTCTGTGTAATGGACAGGAGGAGGGGGCTGAATGGACTTAGTTTCCGTGTAATGGGCTGGAGGAGGGGGCTGAATGGTCTTAGTTTCCTTGTAACGTGCTGGAGGAGGTGGCTGAATGGCCTTAGTTTCTGTGTAATGGGCTGGAGGAGGGGGCTGAATGGCCTTAGTTTCTGTGTCATGGACAGGAGGAGGGGGCTGAATGGACTTAGTTTCCGTGTAATGGGCTGGAGGAGGGGGCTGAATGGTCTGAGTTTCTGTGTAATGGGCTGGAGGACGGGGCTGAATGGTCTGAGTTTCTGTGTAAAGGGCTGGAGGAGGGGGCTGAATGGTCTGAGTTTCTGTGTAAAGGGCTGGAGGACGGGGCTGAATGGCCTTAGTTTCTGTGTAAAGGGCTGGAGGAGGGGGCTGAATGGTCTGAGTTTCTGTGTAATGGACAGGAGGAGGGGGCTGAATGGACTTAGTTTCCGTGTAATGGGCTGGAGGAGGGGGCTGAATGGTCTGAGTTTCTTTGTAACGGGCTGGAGGAGGGAGCTGAATGGCCTTAGTTTCTGTGTAATGGACAGGAGGAGAGGGCTGAATGGTCTTAGTTTCTGTGTAATGGGCGGGAGGAGGGGGCTGAATGGCCTTAGTTTCTGTGTAATGAGCTGGAGGACGGGGCTGAATGGCCTTAGTTTCTGTGTAACGGGCTGGAGGAGGGGGCTGAATGGCCTTAGTTTCTGTGTGATGGGTTGGAGGAGGGGGCTGAATGGTCTTAGTTTCTGTGTAATGGGCAGGAGGAGCGGGCTGAATGGCCTTAGTTTCTGTGTAATGGGCTGGAGGAGAGGGCTGAATGGCCTTAGTTTCTGTGTAATGGGCGGGAGGAGGGGGCTGAATGGCCTTAGTTTCTGTGTAATGGGCTGGAGGAGAGGGCTGAATGGCCTTAGTTTCTGTGTAATGGACTGGAGGAGGGGGCTGAATGGTCTTAGTTTCTGTGTAATAGGCTGGAGGAGGGGTGCTGAATGGCCTTAGTTTCTGTGTAATGGGCTGGAGGAGAGGGCTGAATGGCCTTAGTTTCTTTGTAACGGGCTGGAGGAGGGGGCTGAACGGACTTAGTTTCTTTGTAACGGGCTGGAGGAGGGGGCTGAACGGCCTTAGTTTCTGTGTAATGGGCTGGAGGAGGGGGCTGAACGGACTTAGTTTCTGTGTAATGGGCTGGAGGAGGGAGCTGAATGGCCTTAGTTTCTTTGTAACGGGCTGGAGGAGGGGGCTGAATGGCCTTAGTTTCTGTGTAATGGGCTGGAGGAGGGGGCTGAATGGCCTTAGTTTCTTTGTAACGGGCTGGAGGAGGGGGCTGAATGGTCTTAGTTTCTGTGTAATGGGCTGGAGGAGGGGGCTGAACGGACTTAGCTTCTGTGTAACGGGCTGGAGGAGGGGGCTGAACGGACTTAGTTTCTCTGTAATGGGCTGGAGGAGAGGGCTGAATGGCCTTAGTTCATGTGTAATGGGCTGGAGGAGAGGGCTGAATGGCCTTAGTTTCTTTGTAACGGGCTGGAGGAGGGGGCTGAATGGCCTTAGTTTCTGTGTAATGGGCTGGAGGAGGGGGCTGAATGGCCTTAGTTTCTGTGTAATGGGCTGGAGGAGGGGGCTGAATGGCCTTAGTTTCTGTGTAATGGGCTGGAGGAGGGGGCTGAATGGCCTTAGTTTCTGTGTAATGGGCTGGAGGAGGGGGCTGAATGGCCTTAGTTTCTGTGTAATGGGAGGGAGGAGGGGGCTGAATGGCCTTAGTTTCTGTGTAATGGGCTGGAGGAGGGGGCTGAATGGCCTTAGTTTCTGTGTAATGGGCTGGAGGAGGGGGCTGAATGGTCTTAGTTTCTGTGTAACAGGCTGGAGGACGGGGCTGAATGGCCTTAGTTTCTGTGTAATGGGCTGGAGGACGGGGCTGAATGGTCTTACTTTCTGTGGACCAGGCTGGAGGACGGGGCTGAATGGTCTGAGTTTCTGTGTAACAGGCTGGAGGACGGGGCTGAATGGCCTTAGTTTCTGTCTATTGGGCTGGAGGAGAGGGCTGAATGGTCTTAGTTTCTGTGTAATGGGCGGGAGGAGGGGGCTGAATGGCCTTAGTTTCTGTGTAATGGGCGGGAGGAGGGGGCTGAATGGCCTTAGTTTCTGTGTAATGGGCTGGAGGAGGGGGCTGAATGGCCTTAGTTTCTGTGTAATGGACAGGGGGAGAGGGCTGAATGGCCTTAGTTTCTGTGTAATGGACAGGAGGAGAGGGCTGAATGGCCTTAGTTTCTGTGTAACAGGCTGGAGGAGGGGGCTGAATGGCCTTAGTTTCTGTGTAATGGACAGGAGGAGAGGGCTGAATGGTCTTAGTTTCTGTGTAATGGGCGGGAGGAGGGGGCTGAATGGCCTTAGTTTCTGTGTAATGAGCTGGAGGACGGGGCTGAATGGCCTTAGTTTCTGTGTAACGGGCTGGAGGAGGGGGCTGAATAGCCTTAGTTTCTGTGTGATGGGTTGGAGGAGGGGGCTGAATGGTCTTAGTTTCTGTGTAATGGGCAGGAGGAGCGGGCTGAATGGCCTTAGTTTCTGTGTAATGGGCTGGAGGAGAGGGCTGAATGGCCTTAGTTTCTGTGTAATGGGCGGGAGGAGGGGGCTGAATGGCCTTAGTTTCTGTGTAATGGGCTGGAGGAGAGGGCTGAATGGCCTTAGTTTCTGTGTAATGGACTGGAGGAGGGGGCTGAATGGTCTTAGTTTCTGTGTAATAGGCTGGAGGAGGGGTGCTGAATGGCCTTAGTTTCTGTGTAATGGGCTGGAGGAGAGGGCTGAATGGCCTTAGTTTCTTTGTAACGGGCTGGAGGAGGGGGCTGAACGGACTTAGTTTCTTTGTAACGGGCTGGAGGAGGGGGCTGAACGGCCTTAGTTTCTGTGTAATGGGCTGGAGGAGGGGGCTGAACGGACTTAGTTTCTGTGTAATGGGCTGGAGGAGGGAGCTGAATGGCCTTAGTTTCTTTGTAACGGGCTGGAGGAGGGGGCTGAATGGCCTTAGTTTCTGTGTAATGGGCTGGAGGAGGGGGCTGAATGGCCTTAGTTTCTTTGTAACGGGCTGGAGGAGGGGGCTGAATGGTCTTAGTTTCTGTGTAATGGGCTGGAGGAGGGGGCTGAACGGACTTAGCTTCTGTGTAACGGGCTGGAGGAGGGGGCTGAACGGACTTAGTTTCTGTTAATGGGCTGGAGGAGGGGGCTGAATGGCCTTAGTTTCTGTGTAATGGGCTGGAGGAGGGGGCTGAATGGCCTTAGTTTCTGTGTAATGGGCTGGAGGAGGGGGCTGAATGGACTCAGTTTCTGTGTAATGGGCGGGAGGAGGGGGCTGAATGGCCTTAGTTTCTGTGTAATGGGCTGGAGGAGGGGGCTGAATGGCCTTAGTTTCTGTGTAATGAGCTGGAGGAGGGGGCTGAATGGCCTTAGTTTCTGTGTAATGGGCTGGAAGTGGGGGCTGAATGGCCTTAGTTTCTGTGTAATGAGCTGGAGGAGGGGGCTGAATGGCCTTAGTTTCTGTGTAACAGGCTGGAGGACGGGGCTGAATGGTCTTAGTTTCTGTGTAATGGGCTGGAGGAGGGGGCTGAATGGCCTTAGTTTCTGTGTAATGGGCTGGATGTGGGGGCTGAATGGCCTTAGTTTCTGTGTAATGGACTGGAGGAGGGGGCTGAATGGCCTTAGTTTCTGTGTAATGAGCTGGAGGAGGGGGCTGAATGGCCTTAGTTTCTGTGTAATGGGCTGGAAGTGGGGGCTGAATGGCCTTAGTTTCTGTGTAATGGACTGGAGGAGGGGGCTGAATGGCCTTAGTTTCTGTGTAATGGACTGGAGGAGGGGGCTGAATGGCCTTAGTTTCTGTGTAACAGGATGGAGGAGGGGGCTGAATGGCCTTAGTTTCGGTGTAACAGGCTGGAGGAGGGGGCTGAACGGCCTTAGTTTCTCTGTAATGGGCTGGAGGAGGGGGCTGAATGGTCTTAGTTTCTATGTAATGGGCTGGAGGAGGGGGCTGAATGATCTGAGTCTCGGTGTAATGGGCGGGAGGAGGGGGCTGAATGCCCTTAGTTTATGTGTAACAGGCTGGAGGACGGGGCTGAATGGCCTTAGTTTCTGTCTAACGGGCGGGAGGAGGGGGCTGAACGGCCTTAGTTTCTGTGTAATGGGCGGCAGGAGGTGGCTGAATGGCCTTAGTTTCTGTGTAATGGGCGGGAGGAGGGGGCTGAATGGCCATAGTTTCTGTGTAATGGGCTGGAGGAGGGGGCTGAATGGCCTTAGTTTCTGTGTAATGGGCTGGAGGAGGGGGCTGAGTGGCCTTAGTTTCTGTGTAATGGGCTGGAGGAGGGGGCTGAATGGTCTTAGTTTCTGTGTAATAGGCTGGAGGAGGGGGCTGAATGGCCATAGTTTCTGTGTAATGAGCTGGAGGAGGGGGCTGAATGGCCTTAGTTTCTGTGTAATGGGCTGGAGGAGGGGGCTGAATGGCCTTAGTTTCTTTGTAACGGGCTGGAGGAGGGGGCTGAATGGCCTTAGTTTCTGTGTAACGGGCTGGAGGAGGGGGCTGAATGGCCTTAGTTTCTGTGTAATGGGCGGGAGGAGGGGGCTGAATGGCCTTAGTTTCTGTGTAATGGGCGGGAGGAGGGGGCTGAATGGCCTTAGTTTCTGTGTAATGGGTTGGAGGAGGGGGCTGAATGGCCTTAGCTTCTGTGTAATGGGCGGGAGGAGGGGGCTGAATGGCATTAGTTTCTGTGTAATGGGCGGGAGGAGGGGGCTGAATGGCCTTAGTTTCTGTGTAACGGGCTGGAGGAGGGGGCTGAATGGCCTTAGTTTCTGTGTAACGGGCTGGAGGATGGGGCTGAATGGCCTTAGTTTCTGTGTAATGGGTGGGAGGAGGGGGCTGAATGGCCTTAGTTTCTGTGTAATGGGCTGGAGGAGGGGGCTGAATGGCCTTAGTTTCTGTGTAATGGGTGGGAGGAGGGTGCTGAATGGCCTTAGTTTCTGTGTAATGGGTTGGCGGAGGGGGCTGAACGGACTTAGTTTCTGTGTAACGGGCTGGAGGAGGGGGCTGAATGGCCTTAGTTTCTGTGTAATGGGCGGGAGGAGGGGGCTGAATGGCCTTAGTTTCTGTGTAATGGGCGGGAGGAGGGGGCTGAATGGCCTTAGTTTCTGTGTAATGGGCGGGAGGAGGGGGCTGAACGGACTTAGTTTCTGTGTAATGGGCTGGAGGAGGGGGCTGAATGGCCTTAGCTTCTGTGTAACGGGCTGGAGGAGGGGGCTGAATGGCCTTAGTTTCTGTGTAATGGGCGGGAGGAGGGGGCTGAATGGCCTTAGTTTCTGTGTAATGGGCGGGAGGAGGGGGCTGAATGGCCTTAGTTTCTGTGTAATGGGGGGGAGGAGGGGGCTGAATGGCCTTAGTTTCTGTGTAATGGGTTGGAGGAGGGGGCTGAACCAACTTAGCTTCTGTGTAACGGGCTGGAGGAGGGGGCTGAATGGCCTTAGTTTCTGTGTAATGGGCGGGAGGAGGGGGCTGAATGGCCTTAGTTTCTGTGTAATGGGCTGGAGGAGGGGGCTGAATGGCCTTAGTTTCTGTGTAATGGGCTGGAGGAGAGGGCTGAATGGCCTTCGATTCTGTGTAATGGGCGGGAGGAGGGGGCTGAATGGTCTGAGTTTCTGTGTAATGGGCTGGAGGAGGGGGCTGAATGGCCTTAGTTTCTGTGTAATGGGCTGGAGGAGGGGGCTGAATGGACTTAGTTTCTGTGTAATGGGCGGGAGGAGGGGGCTGAATGGCCTTAGTTTCTGTGTAATGGGCTGGAGAGGGCTGAATGGCCTTAGTTTCTGTGTAATGGGCTGGAGGAGGGGGCTGAATGGCCTTAGTTTCTGTGTAATGGACAGGGGGAGAGGGCTGAATGGCCTTAGTTTCTGTGTAATGGACAGGAGGAGAGGGCTGAATGGCCTTAGTTTCTGTGTAACAGGCTGGAGGAGGGGGCTGAATGGCCTTAGTTTCTGTGTAATGGGCTGGAGAGGGCTGAATGGCCTTAGTTTCTGTGTAATGGGCTGGAGGAGGGGGCTGAATGGCCTTAGTTTCTGTGTAATGGACAGGAGGAGAGGGCTGAATGGCCTTAGTTTCTGTGTAATGGACAGGAGGAGGGGGCTGAATGGACTTAGTTTCCGTGTAATGGGCTGGAGGAGGGGGCTGAATGGTCTTAGTTTCCTTGTAACGTGCTGGAGGAGGTGGCTGAATGGCCTTAGTTTCTGTGTAATGGGCTGGAGGAGGGGGCTGAATGGCCTTAGTTTCTGTGTCATGGACAGGAGGAGGGGGCTGAATGGACTTAGTTTCCGTGTAATGGGCTGGAGGAGGGGGCTGAATGGTCTGAGTTTCTGTGTAATGGGCTGGAGGACGGGGCTGAATGGTCTGAGTTTCTGTGTAAAGGGCTGGAGGAGGGGGCTGAATGGTCTGAGTTTCTGTGTAAAGGGCTGGAAGACGGGGCTGAATGGCCTTAGTTTCTGTGTAAAGGGCTGGAGGAGGGGGCTGAATGGTCTGAGTTTCTGTGTAATGGACAGGAGGAGGGGGCTGAATGGACTTAGTTTCCGTGTAATGGGCTGGAGGAGGGGGCTGAATGGTCTGAGTTTCTTTGTAACGGGCTGGAGGAGGGAGCTGAATGGCCTTAGTTTCTGTGTAATGGACAGGAGGAGAGGGCTGAATGGTCTTAGTTTCTGTGTAATGGGCGGGAGGAGGGGGCTGAATGGCCTTAGTTTCTGTGTAATGAGCTGGAGGACGGGGCTGAATGGCCTTAGTTTCTGTGTAACGGGCTGGAGGAGGGGGCTGAATGGCCTTAGTTTCTGTGTGATGGGTTGGAGGAGGGGGCTGAATGGTCTTAGTTTCTGTGTAATGGGCAGGAGGAGCGGGCTGAATGGCCTTAGTTTCTGTGTAATGGGCTGGAGGAGAGGGCTGAATGGCCTTAGTTTCTGTGTAATGGGCGGGAGGAGGGGGCTGAATGGCCTTAGTTTCTGTGTAATGGGCTGGAGGAGAGGGCTGAATGGCCTTAGTTTCTGTGTAATGGACTGGAGGAGGGGGCTGAATGGTCTTAGTTTCTGTGTAATAGGCTGGAGGAGGGGTGCTGAATGGCCTTAGTTTCTGTGTAATGGGCTGGAGGAGAGGGCTGAATGGCCTTAGTTTCTTTGTAACGGGCTGGAGGAGGGGGCTGAACGGACTTAGTTTCTTTGTAACGGGCTGGAGGAGGGGGCTGAACGGCCTTAGTTTCTGTGTAATGGGCTGGAGGAGGGGGCTGAACGGACTTAGTTTCTGTGTAATGGGCTGGAGGAGGGAGCTGAATGGCCTTAGTTTCTTTGTAACGGGCTGGAGGAGGGGGCTGAATGGCCTTAGTTTCTGTGTAATGGGCTGGAGGAGGGGGCTGAATGGCCTTAGTTTCTTTGTAACGGGCTGGAGGAGGGGGCTGAATGGTCTTAGTTTCTGTGTAATGGGCTGGAGGAGGGGGCTGAACGGACTTAGCTTCTGTGTAACGGGCTGGAGGAGGGGGCTGAACGGACTTAGTTTCTCTGTAATGGGCTGGAGGAGAGGGCTGAATGGCCTTAGTTCATGTGTAATGGGCTGGAGGAGAGGGCTGAATGGCCTTAGTTTCTTTGTAACGGGCTGGAGGAGGGGGCTGAATGGCCTTAGTTTCTGTGTAATGGGCTGGAGGAGGGGGCTGAATGGCCTTAGTTTCTGTGTAATGGGCTGGAGGAGGGGGCTGAATGGCCTTAGTTTCTGTGTAATGGGCTGGAGGAGGGGGCTGAATGGCCTTAGTTTCTGTGTAATGGGCTGGAGGAGGGGGCTGAATGGCCTTAGTTTCTGTGTAATGGGAGGGAGGAGGGGGCTGAATGGCCTTAGTTTCTGTGTAATGGGCTGGAGGAGGGGGCTGAATGGCCTTAGTTTCTGTGTAATGGGCTGGAGGAGGGGGCTGAATGGTCTTAGTTTCTGTGTAACAGGCTGGAGGACGGGGCTGAATGGCCTTAGTTTCTGTGTAATGGGCTGGAGGACGGGGCTGAATGGTCTTACTTTCTGTGGACCAGGCTGGAGGACGGGGCTGAATGGTCTGAGTTTCTGTGTAACAGGCTGGAGGACGGGGCTGAATGGCCTTAGTTTCTGTCTATCGGGCTGGAGGAGAGGGCTGAATGGTCTTAGTTTCTGTGTAATGGGCGGGAGGAGGGGGCTGAATGGCCTTAGTTTCTGTGTAATGGGCGGGAGGAGGGGGCTGAATGGCCTTAGTTTCTGTGTAATGGGCTGGAGGAGGGGGCTGAATGGCCTTAGTTTCTGTGTAATGGGCTGGAGGAGGGGGCTGAATGGTCTTAGTTTCTGTGTAATGGGCGGGAGGAGGGGGCTGAATGGCCTTAGTTTCTGTGTAATGGGCGGGAGGAGGGGGCTGAATGGCCTTAGTTTCTGTGTAATGGGCTGGAGGAGGGGGCTGAATGGCCTTAGTTTCTGTGTAATGGGCTGGAGGAGGGGGCTGAATGGCCTTAGTTTCTGTGTAATGGGCTGGAGGAGGGGGCTGAATGGCCTTAGTTTCTGTGTAATGGGCTGGAGGAGAGGGCTGAATGGCCTTAGATTCTGTGTAATGGGCGGGAGGAGGGGGCTGAATGGTCTGAGTTTCTGTGTAATGGGCTGGAGGAGGGGGCTGAATGGCCTTAGTTTCTGTGTAATGGGCTGGAGGAGGGGGCTGAATGGACTTAGTTTCTGTGTAATGGGCGGGAGGAGGGGGCTGAATGGCCTTAGTTTCTGTGTAATGGGCTGGAGAGGGCTGAATGGCCTTAGTTTCTGTGTAATGGGCTGGAGGAGGGGGCTGAATGGCCTTAGTTTCTGTGTAATGGACAGGGGGAGAGGGCTGAATGGCCTTAGTTTCTGTGTAATGGACAGGAGGAGAGGGCTGAATGGCCTTAGTTTCTGTGTAACAGGCTGGAGGAGGGGGCTGAATGGCCTTAGTTTCTGTGTAATGGGCTGGAGAGGGCTGAATGGCCTTAGTTTCTGTGTAATGGGCTGGAGGAGGGGGCTGAATGGCCTTAGTTTCTGTGTAATGGACAGGAGGAGAGGGCTGAATGGCCTTAGTTTCTGTGTAATGGACAGGAGGAGGGGGCTGAATGGACTTAGTTTCCGTGTAATGGGCTGGAGGAGGGGGCTGAATGGTCTTAGTTTCCTTGTAACGTGCTGGAGGAGGTGGCTGAATGGCCTTAGTTTCTGTGTAATGGGCTGGAGGAGGGGGCTGAATGGCCTTAGTTTCTGTGTCATGGACAGGAGGAGGGGGCTGAATGGACTTAGTTTCCGTGTAATGGGCTGGAGGAGGGGGCTGAATGGTCTGAGTTTCTGTGTAATGGGCTGGAGGACGGGGCTGAATGGTCTGAGTTTCTGTGTAAAGGGCTGGAGGAGGGGGCTGAATGGTCTGAGTTTCTGTGTAAAGGGCTGGAGGACGGGGCTGAATGGCCTTAGTTTCTGTGTAAAGGGCTGGAGGAGGGGGCTGAATGGTCTGAGTTTCTGTGTAATGGACAGGAGGAGGGGGCTGAATGGACTTAGTTTCCGTGTAATGGGCTGGAGGAGGGGGCTGAATGGTCTGAGTTTCTTTGTAACGGGCTGGAGGAGGGAGCTGAATGGCCTTAGTTTCTGTGTAATGGACAGGAGGAGAGGGCTGAATGGTCTTAGTTTCTGTGTAATGGGCGGGAGGAGGGGGCTGAATGGCCTTAGTTTCTGTGTAATGAGCTGGAGGACGGGGCTGAATGGCCTTAGTTTCTGTGTAACGGGCTGGAGGAGGGGGCTGAATGGCCTTAGTTTCTGTGTGATGGGTTGGAGGAGGGGGCTGAATGGTCTTAGTTTCTGTGTAATGGGCAGGAGGAGCGGGCTGAATGGCCTTAGTTTCTGTGTAATGGGCTGGAGGAGAGGGCTGAATGGCCTTAGTTTCTGTGTAATGGGCGGGAGGAGGGGGCTGAATGGCCTTAGTTTCTGTGTAATGGGCTGGAGGAGAGGGCTGAATGGCCTTAGTTTCTGTGTAATGGACTGGAGGAGGGGGCTGAATGGTCTTAGTTTCTGTGTAATAGGCTGGAAGAGGGGTGCTGAATGGCCTTAGTTTCTGTGTAATGAGCTGGAGGAGAGGGCTGAATGGCCTTAGTTTCTTTGTAACGGGCTGGAGGAGGGGGCTGAACGGACTTAGTTTCTTTGTAACGGGCTGGAGGAGGGGGCTGAACGGCCTTAGTTTCTGTGTAATGGGCTGGAGGAGGGGGCTGAACGGACTTAGTTTCTGTGTAATGGGCTGGAGGAGGGAGCTGAATGGCCTTAGTTTCTTTGTAACGGGCTGGAGGAGGGGGCTGAATGGCCTTAGTTTCTGTGTAATGGGCTGGAGGAGGGGGCTGAATGGCCTTAGTTTCTTTGTAACGGGCTGGAGGAGGGGGCTGAATGGTCTTAGTTTCTGTGTAATGGGCTGGAGGAGGGGGCTGAACGGACTTAGCTTCTGTGTAACGGGCTGGAGGAGGGGGCTGAACGGACTTAGTTTCTCTGTAATGGGCTGGAGGAGAGGGCTGAATGGCCTTAGTTCATGTGTAATGGGCTGGAGGAGAGGGCTGAATGGCCTTAGTTTCTTTGTAACGGGCTGGAGGAGGGGGCTGAATGGCCTTAGTTTCTGTGTAATGGGCTGGAGGAGGGGGCTGAATGGCCTTAGTTTCTGTGTAATGGGCTGGAGGAGGGGGCTGAATGGCCTTAGTTTCTGTGTAATGGGCTGGAGGAGGGGGCTGAATGGCCTTAGTTTCTGTGTAATGGGAGGGAGGAGGGGGCTGAATGGCCTTAGTTTCTGTGTAATGGGCTGGAGGAGGGGGCTGAATGGCCTTAGTTTCTGTGTAATGGGCTGGAGGAGGGGGCTGAATGGTCTTAGTTTCTGTGTAACAGGCTGGAGGACGGGGCTGAATGGCCTTAGTTTCTGTGTAATGGGCTGGAGGACGGGGCTGAATGGTCTTACTTTCTGTGGACCAGGCTGGAGGACGGGGCTGAATGGTCTGAGTTTCTGTGTAACAGGCTGGAGGACGGGGCTGAATGGCCTTAGTTTCTGTCTAACGGGCTGGAGGAGAGGGCTGAATGGTCTTAGTTTCTGTGTAATGGGCGGGAGGAGGGGGCTGAATGGCCTTAGTTTCTGTGTAATGGGCGGGAGGAGGGGGCTGAATGGTCTTAGTTTCTGTGTAATGGGCGGGAGGAGGGGGCTGAATGGCCTTAGTTTCTGTGTAATGGGCTGGAGGAGGGGGCTGAATGGCCTTAGTTTCTGTGTAATGGGCGGGAGGAGGGGGCTGAATGGCCTTAGTTTCTGTGTAATGGGCGGGAGGAGGGGGCTGAATGGTCTGAGTGTCTGTGTAATGGGCTGGAGGAGGGAGCTGAATGGTCTGAGTTTCTGTGTAATGGGCTGGAGGAGGGGGCTGAAT
The DNA here is from genome assembly GCF_047496795.1 of Chiloscyllium punctatum. NCBI lineage: Eukaryota > Metazoa > Chordata > Chondrichthyes > Orectolobiformes > Hemiscylliidae > Chiloscyllium > Chiloscyllium punctatum. The sequence goes on along the minus strand of NW_027310984.1, from coordinate 22,657 downwards.
GGCCTTAGTTTCTGTGTAATGGGCTGGAGGAGGGGGCTGAATGGCCTTAGTTTCTGTGTAATGAGCTGGCGGAGGGGGCTGAATGGCCTTAGTTTCTGTGTAATGGGCTGGAGGAGGGGGCTGAATGGCCTTAGTTTCTGTGTAATGGGCTGGAGAAGGGGGCTGAATGGTCTTAGTTTCTGTGTAATGGGCTGGAGGAGGGGGCTGAATGGCCTTAGTTTCTGTGTAATGGGCTGGAGGAGGGGGCTGAATGGCCTTAGTCTCTGTGTAATGGGCTGGAGGAGAGGGCTGAATGGCCTTAATTTCTGTGTAACAGGCTGGAGGAGGGGCCGAATGGTCTCAAGTTGCAGTGTTCCCGTTTACCGAAGTAATGATAGGGGGAGACAGGAAAACCTGATAAGGCACCAACACAGCTCCTGATGTTAAAACAGAAGGAAGGTGAAAGTGAGACAGAGACAGAAACAGAGATTCAGGCTTGTGTCCGTCCTATTCAGATTGTTCACCGAGCCGCGTGGAGATTTCCCTTCAAACATGTTTTTAAATATTGCCAATGAATCCTAGTCTGACATGCCAAGGGAAAAAAGTCACAGGTTCAACCTGACTCACGTGACTCCAAACAGGACAGATACTTGGCTGGGGTGTCAAAGCATCCCGACAGTGTGGAAACAGGTCCTTTGGCCCAACAAGTCCACACCGACCCTCCGAAGAGTAACCCACCCAGACACACACCCCTACCCTATATTTACCCTGATTAATGCACCTAACCTACATATCCCTGGGCACTATGGGACAATTTAGCATGGCCAATCCACCCTAACCTGCACATCCCTGGGCACTACGGGACAATTTAGCATGGCCAATCCACCCTAACCTGCACATCCCTGGGCACTATGGGACAATTTAGCATGGCCAATCCACCCTAACCTACACATCCCTGAGCACTATGGGACAATTTAGCATGGCCAATCCACCCTAACCTGCACATCCCTGGGCACTATGGGACAATTTAGCATGGCCAATCCACCCTAACCTGCACATTCCTGGGCACTATGGGACAATTTAGCATGGCCAATCCACCCTAACCTGCACATGCCTGGGCACTATGGGACAATTTAGCATCGTCAATCCACCCTAACCTGCACATCCCTGGGCACTACGGGACAATTTAGCATGGCCAATCCACCCTAACCTACACATCCCTGGGCACTATGGGACAATTTAGCATGGCCAATCCACCCTAACCTGCACATCCCTGGACACTATGGGACAATTTAGCACGGCCAATCCACCCTAACCTGCACATCCCTGGACACTATGGGACAATTTAGCATGGCCAATCCACCCTAACCTGCACATCCCTGGGCACTATGGGACAATTTAGCATGGCCAATCCACCCTAACCTGCACATCCCTGGACACTATGGGACAATTTAGCATGGCCAATCCACCCTAACCTGCACATCCCTGGGCACTATGGGACAATTTAGCATGGCCAATCCACCCTAACCTGCACATCCCTGGGCACTATGGGACAATTTAGCATGGCCAATCCACCCTAACCTGCACATCCCTGGGCACTATGGGACAATTTAGCATGGCCAACCCACCCTAACCTGCACATCCCTGGGCACTACGGGACAGTTTAGCATGACCAATCCACCCTAACCTGCACATCCCTGGGCACTATGGGACAATTTAGCATGGCCAATCCACCCTAACCTGCACATCCCTGGCACTATGGGACAATTTAGCACTGCCAATCCACCCTAACCTGCACATCCCTGGCACTATGGGACAATTTAGCATGGCCAATCCACCCTAACCTACACATCCCTGGGCACTATGGGACAATTTAGCATGGCCAATCCACCCTGACCTGCACATCCCTGGGCACTACGGGACAGTTTAGCATGGCCAATCCACCCTAACCTGCACATCCCTGGGGCACTACGGGACAATTTAGCATCGTCAATCCACCCTAACCTGCACATCCCTGGGGCACTACGGGACAGTTTAGCATGGCCAATCCACCCTAACCTGCACATCCCTGGGGCACTACGGGGACAATTTAGCATGCCAATCCACCCTCACCTGCACATCCCTGGACACTATAGGACAATTTAGCATCGTCAATACACCCTAACCTGCACATCCCTGGGCACTATGGGACAATTTAGCATGGCCAATCCACCCTAACCTGCACATCCCTGGGCACTATGGGACAATTTAGCATGGCCAATCCACCCTCACCTGCACATCCCTGGGCACTATGGGACAATTTAGCATCGTCAATACACCCTAACCTGCACATCCCTGGGCACTATGGGACAATTTAGCATTGCCAATCCACCCTCACCTGCACATCCCTGGGCACTACGGGACAATTTAGCATGGCCAATCCACCCTGACCTGCACATCCCTGGGCACTACGGGACAATTTAGCATGGCCAATCCACCCTAACCTGCACATGCCTGGGCACTATGGGACAATTTAGCATCGTCAATCCACCCTAACCTGCACATCCCTGGGCACTATGGGACAATTTAGCATGGCCAATCCACCCTCACCTGCACATCCCTGGGCACTACGGGACAATTTAGCATGGCCAATCCACCCTAACCTGCACATCCCTCGGCACTACGGGACAATTTAGCATGGCCAATCCACCCTAACCTGCACATCCCTGGGCACTATGGGACAATTTAGCATCGTCAATCCACCCTAACCTGCACATCCCTGGGCACTACGGGACAATTTAGCATGGCCAATCCACCCTAACCTGTACATCCCTGGGGCTCTATGGGACAATTTAGCATGGCCAATCCACCCTAACCTGCACATCCCTGGGCACTACGGGACAATTTAGCATGGCCAATCCACCCTCACCTGCACATCCCTGGGCACTACGGGACAATTTAGCATGGCCAATCCACCCTGACCTGCACATCCCTGGGCACTACGGGACAATTTAGCATGGCCAATCCACCCTAACCTGCACATGCCTGGGCACTATGGGACAATTTAGCATCGTCAATCCACCCTAACCTGCACATCCCTCGGCACTACGGGACAATTTAGCATGGCCAATCCACCCTAACCTGCACATCCCTGGGCACTACGGGACAATTTAGCATGGCCAATCCACCCTAACCTGCACATCCCTGGGCACTATGGGACAATTTAGCATGGCCAATCCACCCTCACCTGCACATCCCTGGGCACTACGGGACAATTTAGCATGGCCAATCCACCCTGACCTGCACATCCCTGGGCACTACGGGACAATTTAGCATGGCCAATCCACCCTAACCTGCACATGCCTGGGCACTATGGGACAATTTAGCATCGTCAATCCACCCTAACCTGCACATCCCTGGGCACTACGGGACAATTTAGCATGGCCAATCCACCCTGACCTGCACATCCCTGGGCACTACGGGACAATTTAGCATGGCCAATCCACCCTAACCTGCACATCCCTCGGCACTACGGGACAATTTAGCATGGCCAATCCACCCTAACCTGCACATCCCTGGGCACTATGGGACAATTTAGCATGGCCAATCCACCCTCACCTGCACATCCCTGGGCACTACGGGACAATTTAGCATGGCCAATCCACCCTGACCTGCACATCCCTGGGCACTACGGGACAATTTAGCATGGCCAATCCACCCTAACCTGCACATGCCTGGGCACTATGGGACAATTTAGCATCGTCAATCCACCCTAACCTGCACATCCCTCGGCACTACGGGACAATTTAGCATGGCCAATCCACCCTAACCTGCACATGCCTGGGCACTATGGGACAATTTAGCATCGTCAATCCACCCTAACCTGCACATCCCTCGGCACTACGGGACAATTTAGCATGGCCAATCCACCCTAACCTGCACATGCCTGGGCACTATGGGACAATTTAGCATCGTCAATCCACCCTAACCTGCACATCCCTCGGCACTACGGGACAATTTAGCATGGCCAATCCACCCTAACCTGCACATCCCTGGGGCACTATGGGACAATTTAGCATGGCCAATCCACCCTAACCTGCACATCCCTGGGCACTACGGGACAATTTAGCATGGCCAATCCACCCTAACCTGCACATCCCTGGGCACTATGGGACAATTTAGTATGGCCAATCCACCCTAACCTGCACATCCCTGGGCACTATGGGACAATTTAGCATGGCCAATCCACCCTAACCTGCACATCCCTGGGCACTACGGGACAGTTTAGCATGGCCAATCCACATCTTTGGACTGTGGGAGGAATCCGGAGCACCCGGAGGAAATCCACGCAGACACAGGGGGAGAAATGTGCAAACTCCACACAGAGAGTCGCCTGAGGGTGGAATCAAACCCGGGTCCCTGGTGCAGTGCGGCGGTGGTGCTAACCACTGAGCCACCGTGCCGCCCCTTTGAGATCGTCTTGTGTGGGTTTCAGGCCCGGTGTTACCTATGAGGCGAAAGCTTGCTGGGTTGGGTTCAGATCGTAAATAGCCCTGAGCCTCCACTATCCGAACCCAGTCTTGTGATGTCTCTGACACCTGCAGCCTAGAGCAGGGTAGGGTGTGTGACAGCAGCAATGCTGGGCTGGGAATCCCAGGTCCAGCATCCTGACACGCCCTGGGAAATTTCTAAAAGCTATTGTATAATTCTTTTGTATAATTCCTTTCAGGCAGGATGTCCTGAAGCACCCAACAATCAATAAAGGACCTGTTTTATGGTGAAGAGGTTTAAACACAGACCTGATCGGCTCTAAAAGTTGGAATCTATGGCTTACTGAGCAAATGGAACCGATCACTTTTTTAACCCATGATGTGGGGGTGCCGGTGCTGGGGTGGACAAAGTTAACATTCACACAACTCCAGCTAATAGTCCAACAGGTTGATTTGGAAGCACTGGCTTTCAGAGCGCTCCGAGATCACCTGATGAAGGAGCGGTGCTCCAAAAGTTAGTGCTTCCAAATAAACCTGTTGGACTATAACCTGGTGTTGTGTGATTTTTAATTTATTTTACCCAGACACAGTTATCCTGTGCTATCATGAAGTACAGAAACACACACACACACACCCCCCTGTATACACTGGTGCAGAAACACACACACACAACACACACACACACACACACACACACACACACACACACACACACACACACCCACACACCCACACACCCACACACCCACCAAAACACGTGCACACTCCCACCATTACACCCACCCACGCACACACACCCATAGACACACACACACACACACACTCCCCTGTATACATTGGCGCCGAAACACACATACACATCCACTCACACATTATACATCTGCACAGAAACACACACCGAAACAGGTTCATACACACTCCCACCTGCTTACACACACTCACAGACACACACACACACTCCCCTGTATACACCGGCACAGAAACACACACACACACTGAACCAGGTATGTGCACACTCCCACCATTACACTCACCCGCTCACACACACACACACATACACCCCCCTCTCACATATGGCTGGACACCACACCAGTGCGCCCAGTTCTTGTTGGCACATACACAGGTTGACAGGGAGTGTGAGGTGGCAGCACTTCACCCACGCGCAGTGGGGAGTTCGGACGTACGGCTGGCCGCTTACCTTGAAGAGCTCCAGGTTCGCCACCTTGTGGCGGTCTTCATACCTGCCGTTGGCCCGCGGGCTGGACGCCTCGTTGTCCGACAGCACGATGATGTCCGGCGAAGGGGTGCTCCGCTCTCTGTCCGCGTCGCTGCAGGGAATCGAGGAGAACACACATCACGCCCCTGTCTTGCAGAAGATTCTCTCCCCCCCCCCCCCCCCCCCAGTCCCACCCAAACCCTGCACTTGTGTGAGCTGGTCTGTCCATATTAACTGCAGGCAGGCAGGTGGGTGGATATTAACTGGTTTGTGACTCTGTGCAGAACGCGTCAAGTCCTCAGCTGAGGGGAGAGGTGCACGTGTTAGAAGGGAGACTCCCATTTGTCAGTGAAGACGAGTGAGGGGTGCACATTTGCCATGGAAAGGGACAGCTCCAACAACGCTCATGAATCTCGACACCATCCAGGACCAAGCAGCCCCCCGCTGGATTGGGACCACATCCACGCCTTCCACCCCCCCCCGACGCTCAGTGGCAGCAGTATGTACCACCTACAAGACACACTGCAGAAATTCACCCAAGATCCGCAGACAGCACCTTCCAGACAGACCCACAACCACTTCCACCTGGAAGGACCCGGGGGGGGGGGGGGGCAGCAGAAACATGGGAACACCAGCCCCTGCGCGTTTCCTCTTAGCCATGTCCACCCTCCTCACTTGGTTGCTCCTTCGCTGGCATTTTCTGGAATTCCCTGCCAAACGGCATTGTGGTTTAACCGACAGCATGTGGGCTGCAGCGGTTCAAGAAGGCAGCTCACCACCACCTTCTCAAGGGGTAACTAGAGACGGATAATAAGTGCTGCGCCCACATCCCAACAATCAATTCGAAACACTCGTGCGTTCTCTGTTACCACCCCATGCCTCCCAAATTAATGTACAGACTCCATGTGCTGTGAGCTAGTCTATATCATCACCCTCCACATCGATGTGATCTGAATCCTCACAGGGCTTGGTACAGCAAATCGGGGCAAGACCTATACACTTCATGGTAAGGTCCTGGGGAGTGTTGCTGAACAAAGAGACCTTGTTCATAGTTCCTTGAAAGTAGGGTCGCAGGTAGACAGGGCAGTGAAGAAGGCACTTGGCACGTTTGCCTTTATTGGTCTGAGCACTGAGTATTGGAGTCGGGGGGTCATGTTGCGGCTGTACAGGACATTGGTTAGGCTATTTTTGGACTACTGTGCTCAATTCAGGAAAGGCGTTGTTAAGCTTGAAAGGGTTTCAGAAAAGATTTACAAGGATGTTGGAGGGTTTGAGCTGCAGGGAGAGGCTGAACAGGCTGGGGCTGTTTTCCCTGGAGCATCAGAGGCTGAGGGGGTGACCGTCTAGAGGTTTAGAAAATCATGAGGGGGCATGGAGAGGGTAAATAAACAAGGTCTTTTTTCCCAGCATAGGGGAGTCCAGAACTAGAGGGGCATAGGTTTAGGGCGAGAGGGGAAAGGGCCCTAAGGGGCAACTTTTTCACGCAGAGGGTGGTGCATGTGTGGAATGAGCTGTCAGAGGAAGTGGTGGAGGCTGGTACAATGACAGCATTGAAAAGGATGGGCATATGAATAGGAAGGGTTCAGAGAGATTTGGGCCAAGTGCTGACAAATGTGACAAGATTAATTTGGGATATCTGGTGAGCATGGACACATTAGAGTGAAGGCTGTTTCTGCGCTGTACGTCTCTCTGACTCTAAACGGGACTAGAGGGATTTCGGATATTGGGTTGGTATGGACTGATGGGTCTGCTTCGGTGAGGTACATCTCCTGACCTCTGACCCACTCCCTGCCCCCACCTTCTTTCTCACACACACACACACACACACACACACACACACACACACACACACTCTCCCGTGGCCCTGTGCTGAGGGCTTTTACCTCTTGTGGGCGCTCATGTCGACGGGCTCATCGCCCATGTTCTCCTTCCCTGCTTTACCCAGGCTGCGGATCTCCAGGCGGGGCTTCAGGCTGCCGTTCAGCTTCTCCTCGCCCGCCTTCTGGTGCTCGGCTTTGACCACCAGGTCCTGGGGCATCTCGGGGCCGGCCAGGTCCTTGCGTTTCAGCAGGGCCAGCATCTTCAGCCGCTCCATCGCCTCGTGGCCCTCCATCTTCAGCCGCTTGGCCACCACGTCGTCCCGCTCCTCGGCCCGGTCCAGGCCTCGCTTCAGCAGGTGGAGCCTCAGGGCATCGTCCGTCATTCTGTCCATCCTGCCAGCGCTGCTGGGGCGGGACAGGTGAGGAAGCAAGGGCACAGAGATTAGCTTCAACGGCAGGCTCACCATGTCACGCTCTCGGTACATCCCCCCCCCCACCCCAGTAATGCTCAACGCCCCGGAATATTGTGGGGAGCTTTGTTCAGCAAATCTGAACGCCAAACCAGGACAGCAGACAGGGGGCCAAATCCTCAGCCTGGGAGTTTGATAAAGGAAAAAAAAAAGAGAGAGAGAGATAGGTTTAGGCAGAAAGAGAACGAGAGGAGGGGTTGAGGCAGTGATGAGGGAGACTTTAAGCAGAGATAAGAGGCAGTTAGGCAAAATAGGAAGTGTTTAGGCAGACAGAGAGGGGTTTAAGCTGAGAGGGGCTTTAAACAGAGATAAGAGAGAATTAAGAGAGGGGATTAGGCGGGGAGTGAGGTGCTGGAAAAGCACAGCAGGCCAGGCAGTATCTGAGGGGCAGGAGAACTGATGTTTCCAGCAAAAGCGCTTCATCAGGAACGGCCTATGTCCGAAATGTTGACGATCCTGCACCTCAGATGCTGCCTGGCCTGCTGTGCTTTTCCAGCACCACACTCTTGACTCTGTTCTCCAGCATTTGCAGTCCCTCCCATTCTCCCAGAGGTAGGAGAGGGGATTAGGCAGAGAGTGAGAGGGGTCTGAGAAAAATTGAACCAGCCCATATACATACTTTGGTCAGAATCTGGGAACACTACAGCGAGTAACTCACTCCCTGACTACTCTCAAACGTCTGATCCACCATCGACAAGGCACATCCCATAGTGCCCAGGGATGTGCAGGTTAGGGTGGATTGGCCATGCTAAATTGTCCCGTAGTGCCCAGGGATGTGCAGGATAGGGTGGATTGGCCATGCTAAATTGTCCCATAGTGCCCAGGGATGTGCAGGTTAGGGTGGATTGGCCATGCTAAATTGTGCCATAGTGCCCAGGGATGTGCAGGTTAGGGTGGATTGGCCATGCTAAATTGTCCCGTAGTGCCCAGGGATGTGCAGGTTAGGGTGGATTGGCCATGCTAAATTGTCCCATAGTGCCCAGGGATGTGCAGGTTAGGGTGGATTGGCCATGCTAAATTGTCCCATAGTGCCCAGGGATGTGCAGGTTAGGGTGGATTGGCCATGCTAAATTGTCCCGTAGTGCCCAGGGATGTGCAGGTTAGGGTGGATTGGCCATGCTAAATTGTCCCGTAGTGCCCAGGGATGTGCAGGTTAGGGTGGATTGGCCATGCTAAATTGTCCCATAGTGCCCAGGGATGTGCAGGTTAGGGTGGATTGGCCACGCTAAATTGCCCCGTAGTGCCCAGGGATGTGCAGGTTAGGGTGGATTGGCCACGCTAAATTGCCCCGTAGTGTTAGGTGCATTACTCAGAGGGAAATGGGTCTGGGTGGGTTAGTCTTCGGAGGATCAGTGTGGACTTGTCGGGCCGAAGGGCCTGTTTGCAGAGACCAATCTAATCCAATGAAACAAGGCTGAACAGTTTGACTGTTGTTTACTTGTATTGGGAAGAATGGGAAGGTGGATTTATTAAAACAGAGGGGATTCGACAGGATGGATTGCGGCGGTTCTGTGTTTGCAGGCAAGGCCAGGACTACAGATCACAGCAGGAAGACGGACTCCCTTTTCAAAAAATACAGGGACAAAGAGAAACAATTCCAATGTTAGCTTGTGGAATTCTCTTCCACAGAAGGTGCTGGCGGCTGGGTTGTTAAATGTGAGCTCGATAGATTTACAACAGTCAAGGAGGAGAGGCAGGGGATTGAAAGGAAGCGAGAATTGAGACCTCAATGGTGACCTAATTGAATGGCCGAGGCCTAGAGCCAGGTCCCGTGGAACCTGCACCCACAGAGAGCGCTTGAGATGATAGAATAGATTAGATTAGAGTCCCTCCAGTGTGGAAACAGGCCCTTCGGCCTGACAAGTCCACACCGACCCTCCGAAGAGTAACCCACCCAGACCCATTTCCCTCTGAGTAATGCACCTAACACTACGGGGCAATTTAGCGTGGCCAATTCACCTGAGCTGCACATCTTTGGACTGTGGGAGGAAACCAGAGGAAACCCATGAAGGGGAGATGCACTGAAGGGGAAGTGAGGTAACACCCGAGGGAGAGAGGAAGGGGGGGAGTTCTGCTGCTGGCGGTGGTGTTGGGGGAGGGGTGGGTGATATGAGGAGTGGAGTATGTGCCAAATGGCCTGTTCCTGTGCTGTGCAGGCAGTGTAACTTTACAAAGCTATTAACTTTGGCCTTCCAACAACATCTCCTCGCTCTCGCACAAGGCCCACATTCTTACTGTTGAATGTAATTACCTTAAAGTAGCATTTAATTACAAGGAGCAGTGCTCTGTCATTTTAATTAAAAATAGCTTGTCGAGAAAGGGTCTGTACTCCTGCTCAGTAAACTTCTGGGCCACGTCTGAATCTGATAGCCCGTCTTTTGGGATGACTGGCTGCTTGCGTTTAAAGCTTTGATATGGGTTTGATAGAGTAATCAAGAGAGATGTTTCCACTTTCGAGGGGTGCTGTGGACACACAGCGAGCAGGACATCTGCAATCATTCAGAAAGAATGGGTGTGGGGCTCACTCACACAGGGGGGGCGGGAGGGAATGGGGGACTCACTCCCATGGGGAGGGCATGGCGGGGGGACTCACTCCCGTGGAGAGGGAATGGGGGGGGGGACTCACTCCCGTGGAGAGGACATGGGGGAGACTCACCCCCCTTGGGGAGGGAATGGGGGACTCACTCCTGTGGGGAGGGCATGGGGACTCACTCCCGTGGAGAGGGAATGGGGGACTCACCCCCATGGGGAGGGAATGGGGGGGGGACTCACTCCCGTGGAGAGGGAATGGGGGAGACTCACCCCCCTTGGGGAGGGAATGGGGACTCACTCCCGTAGAGAGGGAATGGGGGAGACTCACCCCCCTTGGGGAGGGAATGGGGACTCACTCCCGTAGAGAGGGAATGGGGGGGGGACTCACTCCCATGGAGAGGACATGGGGGAGACTCACCCCCCTTGGGGAGGGAATGCGGGACTCACTCCTGTGGGGAGGGAATGGGGACTCACTCCCGTAGAGAGGGAATGGGGGAGACTCACCCCCCTTGGGGAGGGAATGGGGACTCACTCCCGTAGAGAGGGAATGGGGGGGGGACTCACTCCCATGGAGAGGACATGGGGGAGACTCACCCCCCTTGGGGAGGGAATGCGGGACTCACTCCTGTGGGGAGGGAATGGGGGACTCACTCCCATAGAGAGGGAATGGTGGGGGGACTCACTCCTGTGGGGAGGGAATGGGGGACTCATTCCCGTGGAGAGGGAATGGGGGGACTCACTCCCATAGAGAGGGAATGGGGGGACTCACTCCCGTGGGGAGGGAATGGGGGACTCATTCCCGTGGAGAGGGAATGGGGGGACTCACTCCCATAGAGAGGGAATGGGGGGACTCACTCCCGTGGGGAGGGAATGGGGGACTCATTCCCGTGGGGAGGGAATGGGGGGACTCACTCCCATAGAGAGGGAATGGGGGGACTCACTCCCGTGGGGAGGGAATGGGGGACTCACTCCCGTGGGGAGGGAATGGGGGGACTCACTCCCGTGGGGAGGGAATGGGGGACTCATTCCCGTGGGGAGGGAATGGGGGACTCACTCCCGTGGGGAGGGAATGGGGGACTCACTCCCGTGGGGAGGGAATGGGGGACTCATTCCCGTGGGGAGGGAATGGGGGACTCACTCCCGTGGGGAGGGAATGGGGGACTCACTCCCGTGGGGAGGGAATGGGGGGACTCACTCCCGTGGAGAGGGAATGGGGGGACTCACTCCCGTGGGGAGGGAATGGGGGACTCACTCCCGTGGGGAGGGAATGGGGGACTCACTCCCGTAGAGAGGGAATGGGGGAGACTCACTCCCGTGGGGAGGACATGGGGGACTCACTCCCGTGGGGAGGGAATGGGGGACTCACTCCTGTGGGGAGGGAATGGGGGAGACTCACTCCCGTGGGGAGGGAATGGGGGACTCACTCCCGTGGGGAGGGAATGGGGGAGACTCACTCCCGTGGGGAGGGAATGGGGACTCACTCCTGTGGGGAGGGAATGGGGACTCACTCCTGTGGGGAGGGAATGGGGGACTCACTCCCGTGGGGAGGGAATGGGGGACTCACTCCCGTGGGGAGAATGGGGTTTCGCTCCTACGGGGAGTGGATGAGGTAAGTTGCAGAGACCCGTTGAAAGGAGATGCTGGATAAACAGAGGAAGGGGAGTGGAATAGAAGGATAAGGGGTTGGGGGGAATAGATGAAGAGGGAAGCTGGGAGGAGGCACAGATCGAGGACAGAGGCCACGTGGTCTGTCTCTGCGCCGGAACATTCTAGTATTTAGGATTTGTACCAGTTAAACTGGTGGCTCATAAAAACGCAAACTGACAAGGGAGCCAAAGGTTATTGGGGTGGGGGCGCGGTAAGCAGACAAGTGAGGTTAGGACCACATTCAGATCAGCAGCAATCTTCTCAAATTGCAGAGCATCTTTTGGGCACAGAGTGGTTAGCACAGCAGCCTCACAGAACCAGGGACCCCCTGGGATCGATTCCAACCTCAGGTGACTGTCTTCGTGGAGTTCGCACGTTCTCCCCACGTCCATGTGGGTTTCTTCCAGGTGCTCCGATTTCCTCCCACAGTCCAAACATGTGCAGGTTAGGGTGGATTGGCCATGCTAAATTGTCCCATAGTGCCCAGGGATGTGCAGGTTAGGGTGGATTGGCCGTGCTAAATTGTCCCATGGTGCCCAGGGATGTGCAGGTTAGGGTGGATTGGCCGTGCTAAATTGTCCCATGGTGCCCAGGGATGTGCAGGTTAGGGTGGATTGGCCGTGCTAAATTGTCCCATGGTGCCCAGGGATGTGTAGGTTAGGGTGGATTGGCCATGCTAAATTGTCCCATAGTGCCCCAGGGATGTGCAGGTTCGGGTGGATTGGCCATGCTAAATTGTCCCATGGTGCCCAGGGATGTGCAGGTTAGGGTGGATTGGCCATGCTAAATTGTCCCATAGTGTCCAGGGATGTGCAGGTTAGGGTGGATTGGCCATGCTAAATTGTCCCATAGTGTCCAGGGATGTGCAGGTTAGGGTGGATTGGCCATGCTAAATTGTCCCGTAGTGCCCAGGGATGTGCAGGTTAGGGTGGATTGGCCATGCTAAATTGTCCTGTAGTGTCCAGGGATGTACAGGTTAGGGTGGATTGGCCGTGCTAAATTGTCCCATAGTGCCCAGGGATGTGCAGGTTAGGGTGGATTGGCCATGCTAAATTGTCCCATAGTGCCCAGGGATGTGTAGGTTAGGGTGGATTGGCCGTGCTAAATTGTCCCATGGTGCCCAGGGATGTGTAGGTTAGGGTGGATTGGCCATGCTAAATTGTCCCATAGTGCCCCAGGGATGTGCAGGTTAGGGTGGATTGGCCATGCTAAATTGTCCCATAGTGCCCCAGGGATGTGCAGGTTAGGATGGATTGGCCGTGCTAAATTGTCCCATAGTGCTCAGGGATGTACAGGTTAGGGTGGATTGGCCATGCTAAATTGTCCCGTAGTGCCCAGGGATGTGCAGGTTAGGGTGGATTGGCCATGCTAAATTGTCCCATAGTGCCCAGGGATGTGCAGGTTAGGGTGGATTGGCCATGCTAAATTGTCCCATAGTGTCCAGGGATGTGCAGGTTAGGGTGGATTGGCCATGCTAAATTGTCCCATAGTGCCCAGGGATGTGCAGGTTAGGGTGGATTGGCCATGCTAAATTGTCCTGTAGTGTCCAGGGATGTACAGGTTAGGGTGGATTGGCCATGCTAAATTGTCCCATCGTGCCCAGGGATGTGCAGGTTAGGGTGGATTGGCCATGCTAAATTGTTCCATAGTGCCCAGGGATGTACAGGTTAGGATGGATTGGCCATGCTAAATTGTTCCATAGTGCCCAGGGATGTGCAGGTTAGGATGGATTGACCATGCTAAATTGTCCCATCGTGCCCAGGGATGTGCAGGTTAGGATGGATTGACCATGCTAAATTGTCCCATCGTGCCCAGGGATGTGCAGGTTAGGGTGGATTGGCTATGCAAAATTGTTCCATAGTGCCCAGGAATGTGCAGGGTTATCGAGTCAATGTAGGGGGATGAGTCTGAGTGGGATGCTCTATGGAGAGACGGTATGGTCTCAATGGGCCGAATGGCCTGCTTCTACATAGTTTCTGATTCTCTGACTATAATAGATTGCATGGCAGTGTTCAAATAGCAGGGGGAACCACTCCCAAGTGTCTCTGACCAATACCGAGCCCCCATTCCCAGTTTCTGTTTGTGCATCCCCATTTGCACCCTATATTGCCTTCCCATGTCCTTCTAACCAAATCAGACCACACTTCTCTGCATGGTGTTAGCACATAAACACACAGGCTACAAGAGGTCAGAGGCTGGGAATCCTGCAACAAGTTACTCACTTCCTGACACCCCCAAAGCCTGTCCCACCATCGACGAGGCACAAGTCAGGAGTGTGAGGTAATACTCCACACTTGTCCTGGATGGGGGCAGCTCCGACAACATCTCGACACCGTCCAGGGACAAAGCAGCTCCCCACCCCCTGCTCGATTGGCACCACATCCCACAAACACCCTCTCCCTCTGCCACCGACGCTCAAGATTCACTGCAGGAATTCATCAAAGCTCCTTAGCCGACATCTTCCAAACCAGTGAGCTCCAACTCCTAGAAGGACGAGGGCAGCAGATACATGGGAACACCACCCCCTTGCACGTTCCCCTCCCAGCCCACACACCACCCTGACTCGGAAACATATCGGCTCTTCCTTCAGTGAGACTGGGCCAAACTCCTGGACTGCCCTCCCCAACAGCATTGTGGGTAACACAGGTTGGCCCAAAATGATAGCACAACCATTTCAGGTGTACACAGTTTACTGGGAACCTCAATGGTAGAGTAAATGCTGTCAACACATACCATTGATATTCCTCACCTCTCAGTCACACACACCACATCCTTTTTCTCAAACGCACGAGTAAAAATCTTTCAGTCTACATCCTCCCTGTCACACTTGCACTCGTTCTCAGATACACATTTGAAGCAAAAATTACTTCAGTCTACATACTCTCAAACACCTGATGTATGGGGCAGCACGGTGGCTCAGTGGTTATAACGGCTGCCCCACCGTGCCAGGGACCCAGGTTCGATTCCACCCTCGGGCAATTGCCTGTGCACGTTCTCCCCCGTATCTGCGTGGGTTTCCTCTGGGTGCAGGTTAGGGTAGGTCGGCCATGCACAATCGCCCCTAGTGTCCAGCGATTTGTAGGCTAGGTGCATGGCCCATGTGATATGCAGGGTCACCGAGTCAGGACAGGGGTGGGCGCTCTTCGGAGGATTGGTGAGGATTCAGTCGGTCAAATGGCCTGCATCTACACAGGAGGGATTGTACAGGCTGTCTCACAATCGACGTTGAACCTTCTCACACACTCTAAAATCTCTCTCACACGTACATCTGAATTCTCAGTTTGCATCCTCTCTCACTCTTGCGCACTCGATGTCAAAATTTCACCCTCACATTTAGAGTCATAGCGATGTACAACACAGAAACAGACCCTTCGGTCCAACCTGTCCATGCTGACCCAATCTAGTCCCACCTGCCAGCACCCGGCCCATATCGCTCCAAGCCCTTCCTATTCATGTCCCCATCCAGATGCCTTTTCAATGCTGTCACTGTACCAGCCTCCACCACTTCCTCTGGCAGCTCATTCCATACACGTACCACCCTCTGGGTGAAAACGTTACCCCCTCAGGTCCCTTTCCCCTCCCACCCTAAACCTCTGCCCCTCTAGTTCTGGACTCTCCCAGCCCAGGGAAAAAAAAAACTTTGACTGTTCATCCTATCCATGTTTTCCACTCAAATTACACACTCGAGTGTAAAAATTTCTCGGTCTACATTCTGTGTAAAGTAATTCACACACATACACATCCTTCCTCGTGCACGCTCAGTGCAAGAATTTCTCATACACACCCAAATTATTTTTTTCTCTCACAACACAACCTCCAGATAATACAGCAATGCGCTTCATCATAATGCTGCCTTTCCCCCCCTCCCCAAATCCTGGCTTGATTTTGCGGTTAGTTGTTATTTCTGATAAAAATGGGTGGTTGCTTCTTCTCACATTCCCTGCCCCCCCTCCCCAACCTCGATTTGTTCTCAGCTCTTGAACTTTTAATACAGAACTTGCAAAGCACTGATGACCATCCTGGAGAAATGAATAATTCTTACGAGTAGGTTGCTTGTTCGTCCCAGTAACAGACATGTTTGAGGTGAATCAGAAAGCTTTGTGGGAGAATTTCTCTGCACAAGGTATAGAATGGGTCGCAGCTAGTAACTTCAAACTGTCACTGTTCAGACCGAGTTTTTAGATTAGATTCCCTACAGTGTGGAAATAGGCCCTTCGGCCTAACAAGCCCACACTGACCCTTGGAACAGCAACCCACCCAGACCCATTCCCCTACATTTACCCCTGACTAATACACCCTACACTATGGGACAATTTAGCCTGGCCAATTCACCTAACCCGCGAGTCTTTGGAGTGTGGGAGGAAACCCACGCAGACACGGGGAGAATGTGCAAACTCCACACAGTCAGTTGTCCGAAGTGGGAATTGAACTCAGGTCCCTGGCGCCGTGAGGCAACAGAACTAGCCACTGAGCAACCATGTCATTGATATAGTTTGCTCACTTTCTGTCCGTTTGTTGCGATAAGCTGGACATCTCGGCGGAAGGTACAGGAGAAGTTTCACAAAGGGGACAGTGTGGTCACTTTCAGGAGAGAGTGAATTGGCTGATGTTCTTGTCTCTGGAAGGGAGAGAAGGCTGGCCGAGTGACCCGATCACGGGTGTTTCGGGCTCTGAAACTGATGTAGTTAGGAGATTAGAAGGTATCCCCGCGTGAGAGGTGAGGAAGAGTGGGAGAAGTTGGGCCGAATGGCCTTACTTTGTAGTACCGACAAAATACTGAAGGGCGCTGAGTAAATGGGTTTAGTTATACACTCAGCTGACCTTGGAGACATATTCTCTGCCACGGCAGGGGCCAAAAGGTCATAATATGCTCTATTTCTGTAAAGGTTGGCAGGGCTACCTGGGCTCATGGCCATCGCCCTCTACAGCAGAGTAAAGGGAGACTGGCAACTGTGGGAGACTTTAATCTGCCATTTGTAATTCAGAGGGTGAGTCTCTTTCTTGCCTTGCTATCAACAAGTTACCGGTTCACAGCGGCGCAGCAGAGACTTAAAATCCAAAATACAACTGGAAGCTGCTAGTGTTGATAGCAAGCGCCATACTGTCAGAGGGTCGATTCTGAGGGAGTGGGCACTGTCAGAGGGTCAATTCTGAGGGAGAGGGCACTGTCAGAGGGTCAGTGCCGAGGGAGAGGGCACTGTCAGAGGGTCAGTGCTGAGGGAGCGGGCACTGTCAGAGGGTCAGTGCTGAGGGAGCGGGCACTGTCGGAGGGTCAGTGCCGAGGGAGTGGGCACTGTCAGAGGATCAGTGCTGAGGGAGCGCCGCACTGTCAGAGGGTCAGCACTGTGGGAGGGTCAGCACTGAGGGAGCACCACACTGTGGGAAGGTCCGTGCTGTGGGAGGGTCAGCACTGAGGGAGCACCACACTGTGGGAAGGTCCGTGCTGTGGGAGGGTCAGCACTGAGGGAGCACCACACTGTGGGAAGGTCCGTGCTGTGGGAGGGTCAGCACTGAGGGAGCACCACACTGTGGGAAGGTCCGTGCTGTGGGAGGGTCAGCACTGAGGGAGCACCACACTGTGGGAAGGTCCGTGCTGTGGGAGGGTCAGCACTGAGGGAGCACCACACTGTGGGAAGGTCCGTGCTGTGGGAGGGTCAGCACTGAGGGAGCACCACACTGTGGGAAGGTCCGCGCTGAGGGAGGGTCAGCACTGAGGGAGCACCACACTGTGGGAAGGTCCGCGCTGTGGGAGGGTCAGCACTGAGGGAGCACCACACTGTGGGAAGGTCCGTGCTGTGGGAGGGTCAGCACTGAGGGAGCACCACACTGTGGGAAGGTCCGTGCTGTGGGAGGGTCAGCACTGAGGGAGCACCACACTGTGGGAAGGTCTGCGCTGAGGGAGGGTCAGCACTGAGGAAGCACCACGCTGTGGGAAGGTCTGCGCTGAGGGAGGGTCAGTGTTGAGGGTGCACCACACTGTGGGAAGGTCCGTGCTGTGGGAGGGTCAGCACTGAGGGAGCACCACACTGTGGGAAGGTCTGCGCTGAGGGAGGGTCAGCACTGAGGAAGCACCACGCTGTGGGAAGGTCTGCGCTGAGGGAGGGTCAGTGTTGAGGGTGCACCACACTGTGGGAGGTTCAGCGCTGAGGAAGTGCCATGCTGTGGGAGGGTCAATGATGAGGGAGTGGGTAGTGTCAGAGGGTGAGCGCTGAGGGAGCACGCACTGTCAAATGTGCTGTTTTTCAGACAGGATGTTAAACAGGTGGCTGCCTGCCTTCTAGCTTCTCCGTGTTATCCTGGACCCAACATTACACTCATCCATCAGTTACTTGGTGACACTGAAGGTGTCATATAAATGCATAACAGAACAGAGAGATGACAAATTTGGTATGAGGTAATTGGTGTGGAGAACGGGGAGGAGTTAGTGAAAGCTCAGGAGTATAAGGAATGAGATAATGTGGTGTGATCCCTACATATTACATGCTGGGAAGTTGCTTAGCAACAGCAGCCATGTGAGGAAGGTATGGCTGGGACCTTTCATGCAAATGAGAGCGTTAAGCACATTTATTCAACGGCCTGTGTACCCCAACATCGATGTTTTCATCTCTTGTTTAATGAATAACACAGAATCAATCAATTCAATGGACTCCTGTCTGCAGTGTCAGACAAAAGGGGGACATGACAGAGGGATGAAAGCAGTAGTGACTGTGTAGAGGGGAGTATGTGTGTGTGTCTGTGTGTGTGTGTGCGGGGGTACTTAGGGAGGATTTAGGCCCCGGGGGGTTCACAGAGACGATCTTCAGGAGCTGGAGCCAACACACTCTCCACAGGCCCATCGTCTGGTGCGTTCAGGCTGGGTTTTCCGACTGGGATAACCTGAGCTGCCAGGGTGGGGGCTGCTCCCGGGACCCTCCATGAATGAGGCCTGTCAGCTCGTGAGTCAGCTATCCCCTCCAGCTCACTCAGCACAGGTACCTTCTCAGGCCTGCACTCCTAACACACCGAGCAGCCCGAGTCCCACACGCTGGCCCACACTGCTTTTCGGAGGGAGGGGACGGTGCTGGGATGTACACCCAGCTTCAAACAGAGAGCAACTTGACAAACACATGTTCTTTTAAGTGACAATCACAGCATCCTGGCTGATGGTGTCAGTGTAGAGTGAGCTTATCACTGTCTCTAACCCTGTGCTGTCCCTGTCCTTGGCTGATGGTGACAGTGTAGAGAGAGCTTTACGCTGTCTCTAACCCCGTGCTGTCCCTGTCTTGGGAATGTTTGATGGGGGACAGTGTAGAGGGAGCTTTACTATGTATCTAACCCCATGCTGACCCTGTCCTGGGAGTGTTTGATGGGGGAGGGGGCTTTACTCTGTAGAGATGTACAGTATGGAAACAGACCATTCGGTCCAACTTGTCTAAGTCTAACAGATATCCCAACCCAATCTAGTCCCACCTGCCAGCACTTGGCCCATATCCCTCCAAACCCTTCCTATTCATGTCCCCATCCAGATGCCTTTTAAATGCTGTCATTGTACCAGCCTCCACCACTTCCTCTGGCAGCTCATTCCATACACACACCACCCTCTGGGTGAAAATGTTGCCCCTTAGGTCCCTTTCCCCCCTCACCCTAAACCTATGCCCCTCTAGTTCTGGACTTCCCCCACCCCCCACCCCGGGGAAAAGATTTTGCCTATTTACCCTATCCATGCCCCTCATGATTTTATAAACCTCTATAAGGTCACCCCTCAGCCTCCGACGCTCCAGGGAAAACAGCCCCAGCCTGTTCAGCCTCTCCCTGTAGCTCAAACCCTCCAACATCCTTGTCAATCTTTTCTGAACCCTTTCAGGTTTCACAACATCCTTCCAATAGGAGGGAGACCAGAATTGCACACAATATTCTAACAGTGGCCTAAACAAAGTCCTGTACAGCCGCAACATGACCTCCCAACTTCTACACTTGATGCTCTGACCAATCAGGGAAAGCATACCAAACGCCTCCTTCACTATCCTATCTATCTGCGACACCACTTTCAAGGAGCTATGAATCCAAGGTCACTTTGCCTGGGAGTGTTTGATGGGGGAAGATACTACAGAGTGAGCTTTACCTTGTATCTAACCCCGTGCTGTCCTGTCCTGGGAGTGTTTGTTGGGGACAGTGTAGAGAGAGAGCTTTACTCTGCATCTAACCCTGTGCTGCCCCTGTCCTGGGAGTGTTTGATGGGGGACAGTGTAGAGGGAGCTTTACTCTGTATCTAACCCCATGCTGCCCCTGTCCTGGGAATGTTTGATGGGGGACAGTGTAGAGGGAGCTTTACTCTGTATCTAACCCCATGCTGCCCCTGTCCTGGGAATGTTTGATGGGGGACAGTGTAGAGAGAGCTTTACTCTGCATCCATCCCTGGACTGTACAACCCCTCATGCCTCACCACAAGATACACAAGAGGTTGAAGCAGAGACAGGCCATTTTGCCTATCGGCCCTGTGGTATCATTGAACAGCTGATCGAATTTGGCCTGAGCCCTGGTTTCTTGTTTGCCAGCCCCCCTCTGTCACAGACAGACCTTCAAGCGAAGGAAATCTGCCGTCCTAACCTGGTCTGGCCTACAAGTGACTCCAGAGCCCGGGTGACGGCGCTGACCCTTAACAGCTCTCTGGAATAGTCAGGGGAGCCTCTCTCTTCAAGGGTGGTTAGGCTGTGCTCCAAGTATTCGCCCTCGCCACATCGTACTAAAGAATGAATCGTGGAGGAAAAATAAAAATCAGCTGGAGCATCGGGCACGCTCGCCGGAGAGAGAATTCCAAAGATCGGTGACCCTGGGTGAGGCCTGTAGTACACACACACACACACACACGAGCGGGGAAATCCCTCCATTTCAACAGGCGACCCCCCCCCCCTCCATTCTGGAATGAAACGTTCCGGCTGCAGCCAAGGGAAACCGATCAGCAGCAGCAGCAGAGGCGACGATGAAGCTCAGGGGAGTGGAGGAGGGATGGAAGTGGAGCAGGAAACGTGGGCTGAGTCGGGGAGGTGAAGCGATGGAAGGGGAGGGGGAGGAGCAGGAGGAAGTGGGATGAGGAGAAGTCTGACTCTTTGTGCACAGTGGCTGATGGAGTCCCCTGCTCTGCCCTCAAGGTCACGCAGCCTGTAAGTGACCCACTATAGTGTGTACTTCACGCTGCAAGGGTGGTCACACCCTGAGAGAAGAACAGGGAGCAGCTTGACATGGGAGGAAAAGGAGGCGCCAAGATGTTGCTCGGTGGGGGAATTGGGGTGTGTAAGAGATAGAGACAGATGGGGGAGGAGGGGGAAGAGAGAGAGAGGGAGTTAGAGAGAGAGAGAGAGACAGAGAGACATAGATAGAGAGAGACACAGAGAGAGATAGATGGAGAGAGAGAAAGAAGGGGGGAGAGAAAGAGAGAGAGAGACAGACAGACAGACAGACAGACGCCATGGAGTACAGGTCATGCACTGAGAGCACTCAACATGACACCTCCTCCTGTGTTCTCATTTCCATTCCTTATCTATCTTTGCCAACCAGCTTCACACCCCCGTGTGTAACATGGACGCAGTGTCAGCTGTGGCCAGCACTTGCTCCTCTGACTCAGACGATCGTGGGTTTGAGTCAGGATCTGTGGGACTTCCACATGAGAGAGCAGACCCCATTACTTTCACACCTCAGCTGAAAGACAGTGCTACTGATAGCGTGGCACTCCCTTGGCAGTGACCCTCCGACAGCACGATGCTCCCTCAGCACTTACCCTCCCCACAGCACGGCCCTCCCTCGGCACTGACCCTCCGACAGCACGATGCTCCCTCAGCACTGACTTCCCACAGCACAATGCTCCCTTAGCACTGACCCTCCGACAGCACGATGCTCCCTCAGCATTTACCCTCCCCACAGCACGGCCCTCCCTCGGCACTGACCCTCCGACAGCACGATGCTCCCTCAGCACTTACCCTCCCCACAGCACGGCCCTCCCTTAGCACTGACCCTCCGACAGCACGATGCTCCCTCAGCACTTACCCTCCCCACAGCACGGCCCTCCCTCGGCACTGACCCTCCGACAGCACGATGCTCCCTCAGCACTTACCCTCCCCACAGCACGGCCCTCCCTCGGCATTGACCCTCCGACAGCACGATGCTCCCTCAGCACTGACCCTCCCACAGCACAATGCTCCCTTAGCACTGACCCTCCCACAGCACGGCACTCCCTCCCAATTTGTGGAAAGTTTCAGAGAACACCTCCGGGACAGGAGCACCAATCAACCCCACCGCCCCGTGACTGAACACGTCAACTCTCCCTCCCGGTCCGCGGAGGGCACGCAAATCCTGGGTCTGCTCCACCGCCAAATGCTGGCCACCCCCACGCCCGGAGGAAGAACGCCTCATCTTCTGCCTTGGGACCCTCTGACCCACATGGCATCAATGTGGATTTCACCAGTTGCCTAATCTCCTCTCCCCCCCCCCCCCCCCCCCCACCCCATCTCATCCTAGATCCAACCCTCGAGAGCTGTCCCATCTTCCTGC
>NW_027310983.1:0-38796 GCF_047496795.1 Chiloscyllium punctatum | reverse complement strand
GCTCTTTTTTCTCTCTCTCTTTTCTCTCTCTTTTTTCTCTCTCTCTGTTTTCTCTCACTCTTTTCTCTCTCTCTTTTTTCTCTCACTCTTTTCTGTCTCTCACTTTCTCTCTCTCTCTTTTCTCTCTCTCACTTTCTCTCTCTCTCTTTTCTCTCTTCTTCTTTTCTCTCTCTTTCTTTCTCTCTCTCTGACTTTTCACTCTCTCTCTCTCTTACTCTCTCTCTCTCTTTTTTCTCTCACTCTTTTCACTCTCTCTCTCTGTCTCTCTCTCTTTTGTCTCTCTCTTTTCACTCACTTTCCTTTCTCTCTGTCTCCAACTCTTTTCTCTCTCTCTCTTTTCTCACCCTATCTTTTTTCTCTCTCTCTCTCTCTTCTCTCTCTCTCTTTCTTTCTCTTTTCTCTCACTCTTTTCTCTCTCTCGTTCTCTCTGGTCTCTCTCTTTTCTCTCTATCTCAATTTTCTCTCTCTTTCTTTTCTCTCTCTCTTTTCTCATTCTCTCTCTTTTTCTCTCTCTCCTTTCTCTCTCTCTCTTTTCTCTCTCTCTTTTTTCTCTCTCTCTTTTCTTTCTCTTTTTCTCTCACTCTTTTCACTCTCTCGCTCTCTCTGGTCTCTCTCTTTTCTCTCTCTCTCTCTTTTCTCATTCTCTCGCTCTCTCTCTCTTTTCTCTCTCTCTCTTCTCTCTCTCTTTTCTCTCTCGCCCTCTTTTCTTTCTCTCTCTCTCTTTTCTCTCTCTCGTTTCTCTCTCTCTCTTCTCTCTCCCTCTAATCCCTCTATATCTCTTTTCTCTCTCTCTCCCTTTTCTCTCTCTCTTTTCTCTCACTTTTATCTCACTCTCTCTTTCTCTCTCTTCCCTTTTCTCTTTTCTCTTTCTCTCCTCTCTTTCTCTTTTCTCTTCAATTTTCTCTCTACTCGTTTCTCTCTTCTCTATTCTCTTTTCTGTTCTTTTCTCTTTTCTCTTTTCTCTTTTCTCTCTTCTCTTTTCTCTCTTCTCTTTTCTCGTTTCTCTTTTCTCTTTTCTCTTCTTTTCACTTTTCACTCTTCTCTTTCCCCCTTTTCTCTTTTTTCTCTTTTCTCTATTCTCTTCATTTCTCTTTTCTCTTTTCTCTCTTCTCTCTTCTCTCCAGTCTTTTGTCTCTTCTCTTTTCTCTTTTCTATTTTCTGTCAACTCTTTTCTCTCTTCTCTTTACTCTTTTCACTTTTCTCTCCTTTTCTCTTTTCTCTTATCTCTCTCCTCTTTTGTCTTTTTTTTCTTCTCTTTGTTTCTCTTTCCTCTTTTTCTCTCTTCTCTTTTCTCTCCTCTCTTTTCTCTTTTATCTTTTCCCTTTCTCTTCTTTTCTCTTTTCTCTTTCTCTTTTCGCTTTTCACTCTTCTCTTTTCCCTTTCTCTTTTCTCTTCTTTCTCTTTTCTCTCTTATCTTTTCTATCTTCTATGTTCTCTTTTCTCTTTCTTTCTTCTCTCTTCTCTATCCTCTTTCTCTCTTCTCCTATCTCTCCTCTCCTTTCTCTTTTCTATTTCTGTCAACTCTTTTCTCTCTTCCCTTTACACTTTTCACTTTTCTCTTCTATTCTCTTTCCTCTTATCTCTCTTCCTTTTCTCTTTCTTTTTCTCTTTTTTCTCGTTCCTCTTTTCTCTCTTCTCTTTTCACTTTTCTCTTTTCTCTCTTCTCTTTCTCTTTTCTCTTCTTTCTCTTTTCTCTTTTGTCTCTACTCTCTCTCTCTTCTCTTTTCTCTTTTTCTTTTCTATTTTCTCTCTATTCTTTTCTCTCTTCTATTTTCACTTTTCTCATCTTTTCTCTTTTCTCTTTTCTCTCTTCTCTTTTCACTTTTCTCTTTTCTCTTCTTTTCTCTTTTCTCTCTTCTCTTTACTCTCTTCTCTTTTCTCTTTTCTGTTTTCTCTTTCTCTATTCTCTTTTCCCTCTACTCTTTTCTCTTTTCTCTTTTCTCTTCTTTTCCCTTTTCACTCTTCTCTTTTCCCTTCTCTCTTTTCTCTCTTCTCTTTTCTCTCTTCTCTTTTCTCTTCTTTTCTGTATTCTATTTCTCTTTTCTCTATTCTCTTTTCCCTCCTACTCTTTTCTCTTTTCTCTTTTCTCTTCTTTTCGCTTTTCACTCTTTTCATTTCCCTTTTCTCTTTTCTCTTCTTTTCTTTTTTTCTCTCTTATCTATCTTCTATTTTCTCTTTTCCCTTTTCTCTTCTTTCTGTTTTCTCTCTTCGCGTTTCACTTTCTCTTCTTTTCTCTTTTCTCTATTCTCTTTTTCAAGTCTCTTTTCTCCCTTCTCTTTTCTCTTTTCATATTTCTCTTCTTTTCTCTATTCTCTTTTGTCTCTTCTCCTTTCTCTTTTCTCTTATCTCTCTGTTCTCTTTTCTCTTTTCACTGTTCTCTCTTTTCTCTTTTCTCTTCTTTTCTCTTTTCTCTTTTCTCTACATTTCTCTCTTCTCTTTTCTGTTCTTTTATTTCTTCTCTTTCGCTCTTCTCTTTTCTCTTTTCTCTTCTTTTCTCTTTTCTCCTCTTTCCTCTTGTCTCTTTTCTCTCTTCTCTTTTCTCTTCTTTTCTCTTTTCTATTTCTCTTTTCTCTATTCTCTTTTCCCTCTACTCTTTTCTCTTTTCTCTTTCTCTTCTTTTCGCTTTTCACTCTTTTCATTTCCCTTTTCTCTTTTCTCTTCTTTTCTTTTTTCTCTCTTATCTATCTTCTATTTTCTCTTTTCCCTTTTCTCTTCTTTTCTCTTTTCTCTTTTCTCTTTTCACTTTTCTCTTTTCTCTTCTCTCTTTTCTCTCTTCTCTGTTCTATCTTCTATTTTCTCTTTTCTCTTTTCTCTTCTTTTTGTTTTCATTTTTCTCTCTTCTCTTATCTCTTTTGTCTTCTTTTCTCTTTTCTCTCTTATTTTTTCACTTTTCATTTCTTTTGTATTTCCTCTTTTCTCTTTTCATTTCGTGTCTCTTTTCTCTTTTCTCTTTTGTATTCTTTTCTCTTTTCTCTTTTCTCTTTTCTCCCTTCTCGTTTCTCTCTTCTCTTTTCGCTTTTCTCTTTTCTCTTTCTCTTCTTTTCTCTTTTCTCTCTTCTCTGTTCTATCTTCTATTTTCTCTTTTCTCTTTTCTCTTCTTTTCGCTTTTCTCTCTTCTCTTTTCTCTTTTCTCTTTTCTCTCTTCTCTTTCTCATTTCATTTCTTTTCACTTTTCACTTTTCTCTCTTCTCTTTTCTCTTTTCTCTTTTCTCTTTTCTCTTCATTTCTCTTTTCTGTTTTCTCTTTTCTCTATTCTCTTTTCTCTCTTCTCTTTTCTCTTTTCTCTTCTTTTCGCTTTTCACTCCTCTCTTTCCCCTTTTCTCTTTTTTCTCTTTCTCTCTTCTCTTTTCTCTATTCTCTTCATTCTCTTTTCTCGTTTCTCTTTTCTCTCTTCTCTCTTCTCTCTAGTCTTTTGTCTCTTCTCTTTCTCTTTCTATTTTCTGTCAACTCTTTTGTCTCTTCTCTTTACTCTTTTCACTTTTCTCTCTTTCTCTTTTCTCTTACCTCTCTCCTCTTTTCTCTTTTCTTTTCTTCTCTTCAATTTCTCTTTCCTCTTTTCTCTCTTCTCTTTTCTATTTTCTCTTTCCTCTCTTCTCTTTTCTCTTCTTTTCTCTTTCTCTTTTCACTTTTCTCTTCTTTTCTCTTTTCTCTTTCCTCTCTTCTCTTTTCTCTTATCTCTTCTTTTCTCTTTTCTCTTTTCACTGTTCTCTCTTTTCTCTTTTCTCTTCTTTTCTCTTTTCTCTTTTCTCTACATTTCTCTCTTCTCTTTTCTGTTCTTTTATTTCTTCTCTTTTCGCTCTTCTCTTTTCTCTTTCTCTTCTTTTCTCTTTTCTCCTCTTTCCTCTTGTCTCTTTTCTCTCTTCTCTTTTCTCTTCTTTTCTCTTTTCTATTTCTCTTTTCTCTATTCTCTTTTCCCTCTACTCTTTTCTCTTTTCTCTTTTCTCTCTTTTCGCTTTTCACTCTTTTCATTTCCCTTTCTCTTTTCTCTTCTTTTCTTTTTTCTCTCTTATCTATCTTCTATTTTCTCTTTTCCCTTTTCTCTTCTTTTCTCTTTTCTCTTTTCTCTTTTCACTTTTCTCTTTTCTCTTCTCTCTTTTCTCTCTTCTCTGTTCTATCTTCTATTTTCTCTTTTCTCTTTTCTCTCTTTTTGTTTTCATTTTTCTCTCTTCTCTTATCTCTTTTGTCTTCTTTTCTCTTTTCTCTCTTATTTTTTCACTTTTCATTTCTTTTGTATTTCCTCTTTTCTCTTTTCATTTCGTGTCTCTTTTCTCTTTTCTCTTTGTATTCTTTTCTCTTTTCTCTTTTCTCTTTCTCCCTTCTCGTTTCTCTCTTCTCTTTTCGCTTTTCTCTTTTCTCTTTTCTCTTCTTTTCTCTTTTCTCTCTTCTCTGTTCTATCTTCTATTTTCTCTTTTCTCTTTTCTCTTCTTTTCGCTTTTCTCTCTTCTCTTTTCTCTTTTCTCTTTTCTCTCTTCTCTTTTCTCATTTCATTTCTTTTCACTTTTCACTTTTCTCTCTTCTCTTTTCTCTTTTCTCTTTCTCTTTTCTCTTCATTTCTCTTTTCTGTTTTCTCTTTTCTCTATTCTCTTTTCTCTCTTCTCTTTCTCTTTTCTCTTCTTTCGCTTTTCACTCCTCTCTTTCCCCTTTTCTCTTTTTTCTCTTTCTCTCTTCTCTTTTCTCTATTCTCTTCATTTCTCTTTTCTCGTTTCTCTTTTCTCTCTTCTCTCTTCTCTCTAGTCTTTTGTCTCTTCTCTTTTCTCTTTTCTATTTTCTGTCAACTCTTTTGTCTCTTCTCATTACTCTTTTCACTTTTCTCTTCTTTTCTCTTTCTCTTACCTCTCTCCTCTTTTCTCTTTTCTTTTCTTCTCTTCATTTCTCTTTCCTCTTTTCTCTCTTCTCTTTTCTATTTTCTCTTTCCTCTCTTCTCTTTTCTCTTCTTTTCTCTTTTCTCTTTTCACTTTTCTCTTCTTTTCTCTTTTCTCTTTCCTCTCTTCTCTTTTCTCTTATCTCTTCTTTTCTCTTTCTCTTTTCACTGTTCTCTCTTTTCTCTCTTTTCTCTTCTTTTCTCTTTTCTCTTTTCTCTACATTTCTCTCTTCTCTTTCTGTTCTTTATTTCTTCTCTTTTCGCTCTTCTCTTTTCTCTTTTCTCTTCTTTTCTCTTTTCTCCTCTTTCCTCTTGTCCTCTTTTCTCTCTTCTCTTTTCTCTTCTTTTCTCTTTTCTATTTCTCTTTTCTCTATTCTCTTTTCCCTCTACTCTTTTCTCTTTTCTCTTTTCTCTTCTTTTCGCTTTTCACTCTTTTCATTTCCCTTTTCTCTTTTCTCTTCTTTTCTTTTTTCTCTCTTATCTATCTTCTATTTTCTCTTTTCCCTTTTCTCTTCTTTTCTCTTTTCTCTTTTCTCTTTTCTCTTTTCACTTTTCTCTTTTCTCTTCTCTCTTTTCTCTCTTCTCTGTTCTATCTTCTATTTTCTCTTTTCTCTTTTCTCTTCTTTTTGTTTTCATTTTTCTCTCTTCTCTTATCTCTTTTGTCTTCTTTTCTCTTTTCTCTCTTATTTTTTCACTTTTCATTTCTTTTGTATTTCCTCTTTTCTCTTTTCATTTCGTGTCTCTTTTCTCTTTTCTCTTTTGTATTCTTTTCTCTTTTCTCTTTTCTCTTTTCTCCCTTCTCGTTTCTCTCTTCTCTTTTCGCTTTTCTCTTTTCTCTTTTCTCTCTTTTCTCTCTTCTCTGTTCTATCTTCTATTTTCTCTTTTCTCTTTTCTCTTCTTTTCGCTTTTCTCTCTTCTCTTTTCTCTTTTCTCTTTTCTCTCCTCTCTTTTCTCTTTTCAATTTTCTCTCTACTCGTTTCTCTCTTCTCTTTTCTCTTTTCTGTTCTTTTCTCTTTTCTCTTTTCTCATTTCTCTCTTCTCTTTTCTCTCTTCTCTTTTCTCGTTTCTCTTTTCTCTTTTCTCTTCTTTTCACTTTTCACTCTTCTCTTTCCCCTTTTCTCTTTTTTCTCTTTTCTCTATTCTCTTCATTTCTCTTTTCTCTTTTCTCTCTTCTCTCTTCTCTCCAGTCTTTTGTCTCTTCTCTTTTCTATTTTCTATTTTCTGTCAACTCTTTTCTCTCTTCTCTTTACTCTTTTCACTTTTCTCTCCTTTTCTCTTTTCTCTTATCTCTCTCCTCTTTTGTCTTTTTTTTCTTCTCTTTGTTTCTCTTTCCTCTTTTCTCTCTTCTCTTTCTCTCCACTCTTTTCTCTTTTATCTTTTCCCTTTCTCTTCTTTCTCTTTCTCTTTTCTCTTTTCGCTTTTCACTCTTCTCTTTTCCCTTTCCTCTTTTCTCTTCTTTCTCTTTTCTCTCTTATCTTTTCTATCTTCTATGTTCTCTTTCTCTTTCTTTCTTCTCTTCTCTATCCTCTTTCTCTCTTCTCCTATCTCTCCTCTCCTTTCTCTTTTCTATTTTCTGTCAACTCTTTTCTCTCTTCCCTTTACACTTTTCACTTTTCTCTTCTATTCTCTTTCCTCTTATCTCTCTTCCCTTTTCTCTTTTCTTTTTTTCTCTTTTTCTCGTTCCTCTTTTCTCTCTTCTCTTTTCACTTTTCTCTTTTCTCTCTTCTCTTTTCTCTTTTTCTCTTCTTTTCTCTTTTCTCTTTTGTCTCTACTCTCTTCTCTCTTCTCTTTTCTCTTTTTTCTTTTCTATTTTCTCTCTATTCTTTTCTCTCTTCTATTTCACTTTTCTCATCTTTTTCTCTTTCTCTTTTCTCTCTTCTCTTTTCACTTTTCTCTTTTCTCTTCTTTTCTCTTTTCTCTCTTCTCTTACTCTCTTCTCTTTTCTCTTTCTGTTTTCTCTTTTCTCTATTCTTTTTCCCTCTACTCTTTTCTCTTTTCTCTTTTCTCTTCTTTTCCCTTTCACTCTTCTCTTTTCCCTTCTCTCTTTCTCTCTTCTCTTTTCTCATCTTCTCTTTTCTCTTCTTTTCTGTATTCTATTTCTCTTTTCTCTATTCTCTTTTCCCTCTACTCTTTCTCTTTTCTCTTTTCTCTTCTTTCGCTTTTCACTCTTTTCATTTCCCTTTTCTCTTTTCTCTTCTTTCTTTTTTCTCTCTTATCTATCTTCTATTTTCTCTTTTCCCTTTTCTCTTCTTTTCTGTTTTCTCTCTTCGCGTTTCACTTTTCTCTTCTTTTCTCTTTTCTCTATTCTCTTTTTCAAGTCTCTTTTCTCCCTTCTCTTTTCTCTTTTCATATTTCTCTTCTTTTCTCTATTCTCTTTTGTCTCTTCTCCTTTCTCTTTTCTCTTATCTCTTCTGTTCTCTTTCTCTTTCACTGTTCTCTCTTTCTCTTTTCTCTTCTTTTCTCTTTTCTCTTTTCTCTACATTTCTCTCTTCTCTTTTCTGTTCTTTTATTTCTTCTCTTTTCGCTCTTCTCTTTTCTCTTTTCTCTTCTTTTCTCTTTTCTCCTCTTTCCTCTTGTCTCTTTTCTCTCTTCTCTTTTCTCTTCTTTTCTCTTTTCTATTTCTCTTTTCTCTATTCTCTTTTCCCTCTACTCTTTTCTCTTTCTCTTTTCTCTTCTTTTCGCTTTCACTCTTTCATTTCCCTTTTCTCTTTCTCTTCTTTTCTTTTTTCTCTCTTATCTATCTTCTATTTTCTCTTTTCCCTTTTCTCTTCTTTTCTCTTTTCTCTTTTCTCTTTTCACTTTTCTCTTTTCTCTTCTCTCTTTTCTCTCTTCTCTGTTCTATCTTCTATTTTCTCTTTTCTCTTTTCTCTTCTTTTTGTTTTCATTTTTCTCTCTTCTCTTATCTCTTTTGTCTTCTTTTCTCTTTTCTCTCTTATTTTTTCACTTTTCATTTCTTTTGTATTTCCTCTTTTCTCTTTTCATTTCGTGTCTCTTTTCTCTTTCTCTTTTGTATTCTTCCTTCTCTTTTCTCTTTTCTCTTTTCTCCCTTCTCGTTTCTCTCTTCTCTTTCGCTTTTCTCTTTTCTCTTTTCTCTTCTTTTCTCTTTTCTCTCTTCTCTGTTCTATCTTCTATTTTCTCTTTTCTCTTTTCTCTTCTTTTCGCTTTTCTCTCTTCTCTTTTCTCTTTTCTCTTTTCTCTCTTCTCTTTTCTCATTTCATTTCTTTTCACTTTTCACTTTTCTCTCTTCTCTTTTCTCTTTTCTCTTTTCTCTTTTCTCTTCATTTCTCTTTCTGTTTTCTCTTTTCTCTATTCTCTTTTCTCTCTTCTCTTTTCTCTTTTCTCTTCTTTTCGCTTTTCACTCCTCTCTTCCCCTTTTCTCATTTTTCTCTTTTCTCTCTTCTCTTTTCTCTATTCTCTTCATTTCTCTTTTCTCGTTTCTCTTTTCTCTCTTCTCTCTTCTCTCTAGTCTTTTGTCTCTTCTCTTTTCTCTTTTCTATTTTCTGTCAACTCTTTTGTCTCTTCTCTTTACTCTTTCACTTTTCTCTTCTTTTCTCTTTTCTCTTACCTCTCTCCTCTTTTCTCTTTTCTTTTCTTCTCTTCATTTCTCTTTCCTCTTTTCTCTCTTCTCTTTTCTATTTTCTCTTTCCTCTCTTCTCTTTTCTCTTCTTTTCTCTTTTCTCTTTTCACTTTTCTCTTCTTTTCTCTTTTCTCTTTCCTCTCTTCTCTTTTCTCTTATCTCTTCTTTCTCTTTTCTCTTTCGCTTTTCACTCTTCTGTTTTCCCTTCCTCTCTTCTCTTCTTTTCTCTTTTCTCTCTTATTCTTTTCTATCTTTTATGTTCTCTTTTCTCTTTTCTCTCTTCTCTCTTCTCTATCCTCTTTTCTCTCTTCTCATTTCTCTCCTCTCCTTTCTCTTTTCTATTTTCTGTCAACCCTTTTCTCTCTTCCCTTTACTCTTTCACTTTTATCTTCTTTTTTCTTTCCTCTTATCTCTCTTCTCTTTTCTCTTTTCTCTCTACTCTTTTCACTTTCTCTTTTTTCTTCTTTTCTCTTTTCACTTTTCTCTTTTCTCTCTTCTCTTTCTCTTTTCTCTTCCTTTTCTCTTTTCTCTTTTCTCTTGTCTCTCTTCTCTTTTCGCTTTTCATTTCTTTTCTCTTTTCTCTTTTCATTTCTTGTCTCTTTTCTTTTTTCTCTTTTCTATTCTTTTCTCTTTTCTCCCTTCTCTTTTCTCTCTTATCTTTTCTCTTTTCTCTTTTGTCTCTACTCTCTTCTCTCTTCTCTTTTCTCTTTTCTATTTTCTCTCTTCTCTCTTCTCTTTTTCTTTTCTATTTTCTCTCTATTCTTTTGTCTCTTCTATTTTCACTTTTCTCATCTTTTCTCTTTTCTCTTTTCTCTCTTTTCTTTTCACTTTTCTCTTTTCTCTTCTTTTCTCTTTTCTCTTTTCTCTCTTCTCTTTACTCTCTTCTCTTTTCTCTTTTCTGTTTTCTCTTTTCTCTATTCTCTTTTCCCTCTACTCTTTTCTCTTTTCTCTTCTTTTCGCTTTTCACTCTTTTCATTTCCCTTTTCTCTTTTCTCTTCATTTCTTTTTTCTCTCTTATCTATCTTCTATTTTCTCTTTTCCCTTTTCTCTTCTTTTCTGTTTTCTCTCTTCGCGTTTCACTTTTCTCTTCTTTTCTCTTTTCTCTATTCTCTTTTTTCAAGTCTCTTTTCTCCCTTCTCTTTTCTCTTTTCATATTTCTCTTCTTTTCTCTATTCTCTTTTGTCTCTTCTCCTTTCTCTTTTCTCTTATCTCTTCTTTTCTCTTTTCTCTTTTCACTGTTCTCTCTTCTCTTTTCTCTTTTCTCTTCTTTTCTCTTTTCTCTTTTCTCTACATTTCTCTCTTCTCTTTTCTGTTCTTTTATTTCTTCTCTTTTCGCTCTTCTCTTTTCTCTTCTTTTCTCTTTTCTCCTCTTTCCTCTTGTCTCTTTTCTCTCTTCTCTTTTCTCTCTTCTCTTTTCTCTTCTTTTCTCTTTTCTATTTCTCTTTTCTCTATTCTCTTTTCCCTCTACTCTTTTCTCTTTTCTCTTTTCTCTTCTTTTCGCTTTTCACTCTTTTCATTTCCCTTTTCTCTTTTCTCTTCTTTTCTTTTTTCTCTCTTATCTATCTTCTATTTTCTCTTTTCCCTTTTCTCTTCTTTTCTCTTTTCTCTTTTCTCTTTTCTCTTTTCACTTTTCTCTTTTCTCTTTTCTCTTCTCTCTTTTCTTTCTTCTCTGTTCTATCTTCTATTTTCTCTTTTCTCTTTTCTCTTCTTTTTGTTTTAATTTTTCTCTCTTCTCTTATCTCTTTTGTCTTCTTTTCTCTTTTCTCTTTTCTCTCTTATTTTTTCACTTTTCATTTCTTTTGTATTTCCTCTTTTCTCTTTTCATTTCGTGTCTCTTTTCTCTTTTCTCTTTTGTATTCTTTTCTCTTTTCTCTTTTCTCCCTTCTCGTTTCTCTCTTCTCTTTTCGCTTTTCTCTTTTCTCTTTTCTCTTCTTTTCTCTTTTCTCTCTTCTCTGTTCTATCTTCTATTTCTCTTTTCACTTTTCTCTTCTTTTCGCTTTTCTCTCTTCTCTTTTCTCTTTTCTCTTTTCTCTCTTCTCTTTTCTCATTTCATTTCTTTTCACTTTTCTCTTTTCTCTCTTCTCTTTTCTCTTTTCTCTTTTCTCTTTTCTCTTCATTTCTCTTTTCTGTTTTCTCTTTTCTCTATTCTCTTTTCTCTTTTCTCTTCTTTTCGCTTTTCACTCCTCTCTTTCCCCTTTTCTCTTTTTTCTCTTTTCTCTCTTCTCTTTTCTCTATTCTCTTCATTTCTCTTTTCTCTTTTCTCTTTTCTCTCTTCTCTCTTCTCTCTAGTCTTTTGTCTCTTCTCTTTTCTCTTTTCTATTTTCTGTCAACTCTTTTGTCTCTTCTCTTTACTCTTTTCACTTTTCTCTTCTTTTCTCTTTTCTCTTACCTCTCTCCTCTTTTCTCTTTTCTTTTCTTCTCTTCATTTCTCTTTCCTCTTTTCTCTCTTCTCTTTTCTATTTTCTCTTTCCTCTCTTCTCTTTTCTCTTCTTTTCTCTTTTCTCTTTTCACTTTTCTCTTCTTTTCTCTTTTCTCTTTCCTCTCTTCTCTTTTCTCTTTTCTCTTATCTCTTCTTTTCTCTTTTCTCTTTTCGCTTTTCACTCTTCTGTTTTCCCTTCCTCTCTTCTCTTCTTTTCTCTTTTCTCTCTTATCTTTTCTATCTTCTATGTTCTCTTTTCTCTTTTCTCTCTTCTCTCTTCTCTATCCTCTTTTCTCTCTTCTCATTTCTCTCCTCTCCTTTCTCTTTTCTATTTTCTGTCAACCCTTTTCTCTCTTCCCTTTACTCTTTCACTTTTATCTTCTTTTTTCTTTCCTCTTATCTCTCTTCTCTTTTCTCTTTTCTCTCTACTCTTTTCACTTTTCTCTTTTTTCTTCTTTTCTCTTTTCACTTTTCTCTTTTCTCTCTTCTCTTTTCTCTTTTCTCTTCTTTTCTCTTTTCTCTTTTCTCTTGTCTCTCTTCTCTTTTCGCTTTTCATTTCTTTTCTCTTTTCTCTTTTCATTTCTTGTCTCTTTTCTTTTTTCTCTTTTCTATTCTTTTCTCTTTTCTCCCTTCTCTTTTCTCTCTTCTCTTTTCTCTTTTCTCTTTTGTCTCTACTCTCTTCTCTCTTCTCTTTTCTCTTTTCTATTTTCTCTCTTCTCTCTTCTCTTTTTCTTTTCTATTTTCTCTCTATTCTTTTGTCTCTTCTATTTTCACTTTTCTCATCTTTTCTCTTTTCTCTTTTCTCTCTTCTCTTTTCACTTTTCTCTTTTCTCTTCTTTTCTCTTTTCTCTTTTCTCTCTTCTCTTTACTCTCTTCTCTTTTCTCTTTTCTGTTTTCTCTTTTCTCTATTCTCTTTTCCCTCTACTCTTTTCTCTTTTCTCTTCTTTTCGCTTTTCACTCTTTTCATTTCCCTTTTCTCTTTTCTCTTCATTTCTTTTTTCTCTCTTATCTATCTTCTATTTTCTCTTTTCCCTTTTCTCTTCTTTTCTGTTTTCTCTCTTCGCGTTTCACTTTTCTCTTCTTTTCTCTTTTCTCTATTCTCTTTTTTCAAGTCTCTTTTCTCCCTTCTCTTTTCTCTTTTCATATTTCTCTTCTTTTCTCTATTCTCTTTTGTCTCTTCTCCTTTCTCTTTTCTCTTATCTCTTCTTTTCTCTTTTCTCTTTTCACTGTTCTCTCTTCTCTTTTCTCTTTTCTCTTCTTTTCTCTTTTCTCTTTTCTCTACATTTCTCTCTTCTCTTTTCTGTTCTTTTATTTCTTCTCTTTTCGCTCTTCTCTTTTCTCTTCTTTTCTCTTTTCTCCTCTTTCCTCTTGTCTCTTTTCTCTCTTCTCTTTTCTCTCTTCTCTTTTCTCTTCTTTTCTCTTTTCTATTTCTCTTTTCTCTATTCTCTTTTCCCTCTACTCTTTTCTCTTTTCTCTTTTCTCTTCTTTTCGCTTTTCACTCTTTTCATTTCCCTTTTCTCTTTTCTCTTCTTTTCTTTTTTCTCTCTTATCTATCTTCTATTTTCTCTTTTCCCTTTTCTCTTCTTTTCTCTTTTCTCTTTTCTCTTTTCTCTTTTCACTTTTCTCTTTTCTCTTTTCTCTTCTCTCTTTTCTCTCTTCTCTGTTCTATCTTCTATTTTCTCTTTTCTCTTTTCTCTTCTTTTTGTTTTAATTTTTCTCTCTTCTCTTATCTCTTTTGTCTTCTTTTCTCTTTTCTCTTTTCTCTCTTATTTTTTCACTTTTCATTTCTTTTGTATTTCCTCTTTTCTCTTTTCATTTCGTGTCTCTTTTCTCTTTTCTCTTTTGTATTCTTTTCTCTTTTCTCTTTTCTCCCTTCTCGTTTCTCTCTTCTCTTTTCGCTTTTCTCTTTTCTCTTTTCTCTTCTTTTCTCTTTTCTCTCTTCTCTGTTCTATCTTCTATTTTCTCTTTTCACTTTTCTCTTCTTTTCGCTTTTCTCTCTTCTCTTTTCTCTTTTCTCTTTTCTCTCTTCTCTTTTCTCATTTCATTTCTTTTCACTTTTCTCTTTTCTCTCTTCTCTTTTCTCTTTTCTCTTTTCTCTTTTCTCTTCATTTCTCTTTTCTGTTTTCTCTTTTCTCTATTCTCTTTTCTCTTTTCTCTTCTTTTCGCTTTTCACTCCTCTCTTTCCCCTTTTCTCTTTTTTCTCTTTTCTCTCTTCTCTTTACTCTATTCTCTTCATTTCTCTTTTCTCTTTTCTCTTTTCTCTCTTCTCTCTTCTCTCTAGTCTTTTGTCTCTTCTCTTTTCTCTTTTCTATTTTCTGTCAACTCTTTTGTCTCTTCTCTTTACTCTTTTCACTTTTCTCTTCTTTTCTCTTTTCTCTTACCTCTCTCCTCTTTTCTCTTTTCTTTTCTTCTCTTCATTTCTCTTTCCTCTTTTCTCTCTTCTCTTTTCTATTTTCTCTTTCCTCTCTTCTCTTTTCTCTTCTTTTCTCTTTTCTCTTTTCACTTTTCTCTTCTTTTCTCTTTTCTCTTTCCTCTCTTCTCTTTTCTCTTTTCTCTTATCTCTTCTTTTCTCTTTTCTCTTTTCGCTTTTCACTCTTCTGTTTTCCCTTCCTCTCTTCTCTTCTTTTCTCTTTTCTCTCTTATCTTTTCTATCTTCTATGTTCTCTTTTCTCTTTTCTCTCTTCTCTCTTCTCTATCCTCTTTTCTCTCTTCTCATTTCTCTCCTCTCCTTTCTCTTTTCTATTTTCTGTCAACCCTTTTCTCTCTTCCCTTTACTCTTTCACTTTTATCTTCTTTTTTCTTTCCACTTATCTCTCTTCTCTTTTCTCTTTTCTCTCTACTCTTTTCACTTTTCTCTTTTTTCTTCTTTTCTCTTTTCACTTTTCTCTTTTCTCTCTTCTCTTTTCTCTTTTCTCTTCTTTTCTCTTTTCTCTTGTCTCTCTTCTCTTTTCGCTTTTCATTTCTTTTGTCTTTCCTCTTTTCTCTTTTCTTTTCGTGTCTCTTTTCTCTTTTCTCTTTTGTATTCTTTTCTCTTTTCTCTTTTCTCCCTTCTCGTTTCTCTCTTCTCTTTTTGCTTTTCTCTTTTCTCTTTTCTCTTCTTTTCTCTTTTCTCTCTTCTCTGTTCTATCTTCTATTTTCTCTTTTCACTTTTCTCTTCTTTTCGCTTTTCTCTCTTCTCTGTTCTCTTTTCATTTCTTTTCACTTTTCTCTTTTCTTTCTTCTCTTTTCTCATTTCATTCCTTTTCACTTTTCTCTTTTCTCTCTTCTCTTTTCTCTTTTCTCTTTTCTCTCTTCTCTTTTCTCTCTTCTCTTTTCTCATTTCTCTTTTCTCTTTTCTCTTCATTTCTCTTTTCTGTTTTCTCTTTTCTCTATTCTCTTTTCCCTCTTCTCTTTTCTCTTTTCTCTTCTTTTCACTTTTCACTCCTCTCTTTCCCTTTTTCTCTTCTTTTCTGTTTTCTCTCTTCTCTTTTCTCTATTCTCTTCGTTTCTCTTTTCTCTTTTCTATTTTCTCTCTTCTCTCTTCTCTCTAGTCTTTTGTCTCTTCTCTTTTCTCTTTTCTATTTTCTGTCAACTCTTTTGTCTCTTCTCTTTACTCTTTTCACTTTTCTCTTCTTTTCTGTTTTCTCCTACCTCTCTCTTCTTTTCTCTTTTCTCTTTTCACTGTTCTCTCTTCTCTTTTCTCTTTTCTCTTCTTTTCTCTTTTCTCTTTTCTCTACATTTCTCTCTTCTCTTTTCTGTTCTTTTATTTCTTCTCTTTTCGCTCTTCTCTTTTCTCTTCTTTTCTCTTTTCTCCTCTTTCCTCTTGTCTCTTTTCTCTCTTCTCTTTTCTCTCTTCTCTTTTCTCTTCTTTTCTCTTTTCTATTTCCCTTTTCTCTATTCTCTTTTCCCTCTACTCTTTTCTCTTTTCTCTTTTCTCTTCTTTTCGCTTTTCACTCTTTTCATTTCCCTTTTCTCTTTTCTCTTCTTTTCTTTTTTCTCTCTTATCTATCTTCTATTTTCTCTTTTCCCTGTTCTCTTCTTTTCTCTTTTCTCTTTTCTCTTTTCTCTTTTCACTTTTCTCTTTTCTCTTTTCTCTTCTCTCTTTTCTCTCTTCTCTGTTCTATCTTCTATTTTCTCTTTTCTCTTTTCTCTTCTTTTTGTTTTAATTTTTCTCTCTTCTCTTATCTCTTTTGTCTTCTTTTCTCTTTTCTCTTTTCTCTCTTATTTTTTCACTTTTCATTTCTTTTGTATTTCCTCTTTTCTCTTTTCATTTCGTGTCTCTTTTCTCTTTTCTCTTTTGTATTCTTTTCTCTTTTCTCTTTTCTCCCTTCTCGTTTCTCTCTTCTCTTTTCGCTTTTCTCTTTTCTCTTTTCTCTTCTTTTCTCTTTTCTCTCTTCTCTGTTCTATCTTCTATTTTCTCTTTTCACTTTTCTCTTCTTTTCGCTTTTCTCTCTTCTCTTTTCTCTTTTCTCTTTTCACTCTTCTCTTTTCTCATTTCATTTCTTTTCACTTTTCTCTTTTCTCTCTTCTCTTTTCTCTTTTCTCTTTTCTCTTTTCTCTTCATTTCTCTTTTCTGTTTTCTCTTTTCTCTATTCTCTTTTCTCTTTTCTCTTCTTTTCGCTTTTCACTCCTCTCTTTCCCCTTTTCTCTTTTTTCTCTTTTCTCTCTTCTCTTTTCTCTATTCTCTTCATTTCTCTTTTCTCTTTTCTCTTTTCTCTCTTCTCTCTTCTCTCTAGTCTTTTGTCTCTTCTCTTTTCTCTTTTCTATTTTCTGTCAACTCTTTTGTCTCTTCTCTTTACTCTTTTCACTTTTCTCTTCTTTTCTCTTTTCTCTTACCTCTCTCCTCTTTTCTCTTTTCTTTTCTTCTCTTCATTTCTCTTTCCTCTTTTCTCTCTTCTCTTTTCTATTTTCTCTTTCCTCTCTTCTCTTTTCTCTTCTTTTCTCTTTTCTCTTTTCACTTTTCTCTTCTTTTCTCTTTTCTCTTTCCTCTCTTCTCTTTTCTCTTTTCTCTTATCTCTTCTTTTCTCTTTTCTCTTTTCGCTTTTCACTCTTCTGTTTTCCCTTCCTCTCTTCTCTTCTTTTCTCTTTTCTCTCTTATCTTTTCTATCTTCTATGTTCTCTTTTCTCTTTTCTCTCTTCTCTCTTCTCTATCCTCTTTTCTCTCTTCTCATTTCTCTCCTCTCCTTTCTCTTTTCTATTTTCTGTCAACCCTTTTCTCTCTTCCCTTTACTCTTTCACTTTTATCTTCTTTTTTCTTTCCACTTATCTCTCTTCTCTTTTCTCTTTTCTCTCCACTCTTTTCACTTTTCTCTTTTTTCTTCTTTTCTCTTTTCACTTTTCTCTTTTCTCTCTTCTCTTTTCTCTTTTCTCTTCTTTTCTCTTTTCTCTTGTCTCTCTTCTCTTTTCGCTTTTCATTTCTTTTGTCTTTCCTCTTTTCTCTTTTCTTTTCGTGTCTCTTTTCTCTTTTCTCTTTTGTATTCTTTTCTCTTTTCTCTTTTCTCCCTTCTCGTTTCTCTCTTCTCTTTTTGCTTTTCTCTTTTCTCTTTTCTCTTCTTTTCTCTTTTCTCTCTTCTCTGTTCTATCTTCTATTTTCTCTTTTCACTTTTCTCTTCTTTTCGCTTTTCTCTCTTCTCTGTTCTCTTTTCATTTCTTTTCACTTTTCTCTTTTCTTTCTTCTCTTTTCTCATTTCATTCCTTTTCACTTTTCTCTTTTCTCTCTTCTCTTTTCTCTTTTCTCTTTTCTCTCTTCTCTTTTCTCTCTTCTCTTTTCTCATTTCTCTTTTCTCTTTTCTCTTCATTTCTCTTTTCTGTTTTCTCTTTTCTCTATTCTCTTTTCCCTCTTCTCTTTTCTCTTTTCTCTTCTTTTCACTTTTCACTCCTCTCTTTCCCTTTTTCTCTTCTTTTCTGTTTTCTCTCTTCTCTTTTCTCTATTCTCTTCGTTTCTCTTTTCTCTTTTCTATTTTCTCTCTTCTCTCTTCTCTCTAGTCTTTTGTCTCTTCTCTTTTCTCTTTTCTATTTTCTGTCAACTCTTTTGTCTCTTCTCTTTACTCTTTTCACTTTTCTCTTCTTTTCTGTTTTCTCCTACCTCTCTCCTCTTTTCTCTTTTCTTTTCTTCTCTTCATTTCTCTTTCCTCTTTTCTCTCTTCTCTTTTCTATTTTCTCTTTCCTCTCTTCTCTTTTCTCTTCTTTTCTCTTTTCTCTTTTCACTTTTCTCTTCTTTTCTCTTTTCTCTTTCCTCTCTTCTCTTTTCTCTTTTCTCTTATCTCTTCTTTTCTCTTTTCTCATTTCGCTTTTCACTCTTCTGTTTTCCCTTCCTCTCTTCTCTTCTTTTCTCTTTTCTCTCTTATCTTTTCTATCTTCTATGTTCTCTTTTCTCTTTTCTCTCTTCTCTCTTCTCTATCCTCTTTTCTCTCTTCTCATTTCTCTCCTCTCCTTTCTCTTTTCTATTTTCTGTCAACCCTTTTCTCTCTTCCCTTTACTCTTTCACTTTTATCTTCTTTTTTCTTTCCTCTTATCTCTCTTCTCTTTTCTCTCTACTCTTTTCACTTTTCTCTTTTTTCTTCTTTTCTCTTTTCACTTTTCTCTTTTCTCTCTTCTCTTTTCTCTTTTCTCTTTTTTCTCTACTCTCTTCTCTCTTCTCTTTTCTCTTCTTTTCTCTTTTCTATTTCCCTTTTCTCTATTCTCTTTTCCCTCTACTCTTTTCTCTTTTCTCTTTTCTCTTCTTTTCGCTTTTCACTCTTTTCATTTCCCTTTTCTCTTTTCTCTTTTCTCTTCTTTTCTCTCTTCTCTTTTCTCTCTTCTCTTTTCTCTTCTTTTCTCTTTTCTATTTCCCTTTTCTCTATTCTCTTTTCCCTCTACTCTTTTCTCTTTTCTCTTTTCTCTTCTTTTCGCTTTTCACTCTTTTCATTTCCCTTTTCTCTTTTCTCTTCTTTTCTTTTTTCTCTCTTATCTATCTTCTATTTTCTCTTTTCCCTTTTCTCTTCTTTTCTCTTTTCTCTTTTCTCTTTTCTCTTTTCACTTTTCTCTTTTCTCTTTTCTCTTCTCTCTTTTCTCTCTTCTCTGTTCTATCTTCTAATTTCTCTTTTCTCTTTTCTCTTCTTTTTGTTTTCATTTTTCTCTCTTCTCTTATCTCTTTTGTCTTCTTTTCTCTTTTCTCTTTTCTCTCTTATTTTTTCACTTTTCATTTCTTTTGTATTTCCTCTTTTCTCTTTTCATTTCGTGTCTCTTTTCTCTTTTCTCTTTTGTATTCTTTTCTCTTTTCTCTTTTCTCCCTTCTCGTTTCTCTCTTCTCTTTTCGCTTTTCTCTTTTCTCTTTTCTCTTCTTTTCTCTTTTCTCTCTTCTCTGTTCTATCTTCTATTTTCTCTTTTCACTTTTCTCTTCTTTTCGCTTTTCTCTCTTCT
This sequence comes from Chiloscyllium punctatum, assembly GCF_047496795.1. Classification (NCBI taxonomy): domain Eukaryota; kingdom Metazoa; phylum Chordata; class Chondrichthyes; order Orectolobiformes; family Hemiscylliidae; genus Chiloscyllium; species Chiloscyllium punctatum. Next base: position 20,559 of record NW_027310983.1, on the reverse strand, counting down.
CTTTTCTCTTTTCTCTTTTCTCTCTTCTCTTTTCTCATTTCATTTCTTTTCACTTTTCTCTTTTCTCTCTTCTCTTTTCTCTTTTCTCTTCATTTCTCTTTTCTGTTTTCTCTTTTCTCTATTCTCTTTTCTCTTTTCTCTTCTTTTCGCTTTTCACTCCTCTCTTTCCCCTTTTCTCTTTTTTCTCTTTTCTCTCTTCTCTTTTCTCTATTCTCTTCATTTCTCTTTTCTCTTTTCTCTTTTCTCTCTTCTCTCTTCTCTCTAGTCTTTTGTCTCTTCTCTTTTCTCTTTTCTATTTTCTGTCAGCTCTTTTGTCTCTTCTCTTTACTCTTTTCACTTTTCTCTTCTTTTCTCTTTTCTCTTACCTCTCTCCTCTTTTCTCTTTTCTTTTCTTCTCTTCATTTCTCTTTCCTCTTTTCTCTCTTCTCTTTTCTATTTTCTCTTTCCTCTCTTCTCTTTTCTCTTCTTTTCTCTTTTCTCTTTTCACTTTTCTCTTCTTTTCTCTTTTCTCTTTCCTCTCTTCTCTTTTCTCTGTTCTCTTATCTCTTCTTTTCTCTTTTCTCTTTTCGCTTTTCACTCTTCTGTTTTCCCTTCCTCTCTTCTCTTCTTTTCTCTTTTCTCTCTTATCTTTTCTATCTTCTATGTTCTCTTTTCTCTTTTCTCTCTTCTCTCTTCTCTATCCTCTTTTCTCTCTTCTCATTTCTCTCCTCTCCTTTCTCTTTTCTATTTTCTGTCAACCCTTTTCTCTCTTCCCTTTACTCTTTCACTTTTATCTTCTTTTTTCTTTCCACTTATCTCTCTTCTCTTTTCTCTTTTCTCTCTACTCTTTTCACTTTTCTCTTTTTTCTTCTTTTCTCTTTTCACTTTTCTCTTTTCTCTCTTCTCTTTTCTCTTTTCTCTTCTTTTCTCTTTTCTCTTGTCTCTCTTCTCTTTTCGCTTTTCATTTCTTTTGTCTTTCCTCTTTTCTCTTTTCTTTTCGTGTCTCTTTTCTCTTTTCTCTTTTGTATTCTTTTCTCTTTTCTCTTTTCTCCCTTCTCGTTTCTCTCTTCTCTTTTTGCTTTTCTCTTTTCTCTTTTCTCTTCTTTTCTCTTTTCTCTCTTCTCTGTTCTATCTTCTATTTTCTCTTTTCACTTTTCTCTTCTTTTCGCTTTTCTCTCTTCTCTGTTCTCTTTTCATTTCTTTTCACTTTTCTCTTTTCTTTCTTCTCTTTTCTCATTTCATTCCTTTTCACTTTTCTCTTTTCTCTCTTCTCTTTTCTCTTTTCTCTTTTCTCTCTTCTCTTTTCTCTCTTCTCTTTTCTCATTTCTCTTTTCTCTTTTCTCTTCATTTCTCTTTTCTGTTTTCTCTTTTCTCTATTCTCTTTTCCCTCTTCTCTTTTCTCTTTTCTCTTCTTTTCACTTTTCACTCCTCTCTTTCCCTTTTTCTCTTCTTTTCTGTTTTCTCTCTTCTCTTTTCTCTATTCTCTTCGTTTCTCTTTTCTCTTTTCTATTTTCTCTCTTCTCTCTTCTCTCTAGTCTTTTGTCTCTTCTCTTTTCTCTTTTCTATTTTCTGTCAACTCTTTTGTCTCTTCTCTTTACTCTTTTCACTTTTCTCTTCTTTTCTGTTTTCTCCTACCTCTCTCCTCTTTTCTCTTTTCTTTTCTTCTCTTCATTTCTCTTTCCTCTTTTCTCTCTTCTCTTTTCTATTTTCTCTTTCCTCTCTTCTCTTTTCTCTTCTTTTCTCTTTTCTCTTTTCACTTTTCTCTTCTTTTCTCTTTTCTCTTTCCTCTCTTCTCTTTTCTCTTTTCTCTTATCTCTTCTTTTCTCTTTTCTCTTTTCGCTTTTCACTCTTCTGTTTTCCCTTCCTCTCTTCTCTTCTTTTCTCTTTTCTCTCTTATCTTTTCTATCTTCTATGTTCTCTTTTCTCTTTTCTCTCTTCTCTCTTCTCTATCCTCTTTTCTCTCTTCTCATTTCTCTCCTCTCCTTTCTCTTTTCTATTTTCTGTCAACCCTTTTCTCTCTTCCCTTTACTCTTTCACTTTTATCTTCTTTTTTCTTTCCTCTTATCTCTCTTCTCTTTTCTCTCTACTCTTTTCACTTTTCTCTTTTTTCTTCTTTTCTCTTTTCACTTTTCTCTTTTCTCTCTTCTCTTTTCTCTTTTCTCTTTTTTCTCTACTCTCTTCTCTCTTCTCTTTTCTCTTCTTTTCTCTTTTCTATTTCCCTTTTCTCTATTCTCTTTTCCCTCTACTCTTTTCTCTTTTCTCTTTTCTCTTCTTTTCGCTTTTCACTCTTTTCATTTCCCTTTTCTCTTTTCTCTTCTTTTCTTTTTTCTCTCTTATCTATCTTCTATTTTCTCTTTTCCCTTTTCTCTTCTTTTCTCTTTTCTCTTTTCTCTTTTCTCTTTTCACTTTTCTCTTTTCTCTTTTCTCTTCTCTCTTTTCTCTCTTCTCTGTTCTATCTTCTATTTTCTCTTTTCTCTTTTCTCTTCTTTTTGTTTTAATTTTTCTCTCTTCTCTTATCTCGTTTGTCTTCTTTTCACTTTTCTCTTTTCTCTCTTATTTTTTCACTTTTCATTTCTTTTGTATTTCCTCTTTTCTCTTTTCATTTCGTGTCTCTTTTCTCTTTTCTCTTTTGTATTCTTTTCTCTTTTCTCTTTTCTCCCTTCTCGTTTCTCTCTTCTCTTTTCGCTTTTCTCTTTTCTCTTTTCTCTTCTTTTCTCTTTTCTCTCTTCTCTGTTCTATCTTCTATTTTCTCTTTTCACTTTTCTCTTCTTTTCGCTTTTCTCTCTTCTCTTTTCTCTTTTCTCTTTTCTCTCTTCTCTTTTCTCATTTCATTTCTTTTCACTTTTCTCTTTTCTCTCTTCTCTTTTCTCTTTTCTCTTTTCTCTTTTCTCTTCATTTCTCTTTTCTGTTTTCTCTTTTCTCTATTCTCTTTTCTCTTTTCTCTTCTTTTCGCTTTTCACTCCTCTCTTTCCCCTTTTCTCTTTTTCTCTTTTCTCTCTTCTCTTTTCTCTATTCTCTTCATTTCTCTTTTCTCTTTTCTCTTTTCTCTCTTCTCTCTTCTCTCTAGTCTTTTGTCTCTTCTCTTTTCTCTTTTCTATTTTCTGTCAGCTCTTTTGTCTCTTCTCTTTACTCTTTTCACTTTTCTCTTTTTTCTTCTTTTCTCTTTTCACTTTTCTCTTTTCTCTCTTCTCTTTTCTCTTTTCTCTTCTTTTCTCTTTTCTCTTGTCTCTCTTCTCTTTTCGCTTTTCATTTCTTTTGTCTTTCCTCTTTTCTCTTTTCTTTTCGTGTCTCTTTTCTCTTTTCTCTTTTGTATTCTTTTCTCTTTTCTCTTTTCTCCCTTCTCGTTTCTCTCTTCTCTTTTTGCTTTTCTCTTTTCTCTTTTCTCTTCTTTTCTCTTTTCTCTCTTCTCTGTTCTATCTTCTATTTTCTCTTTTCACTTTTCTCTTCTTTTCGCTTTTCTCTCTTCTCTGTTCTCTTTTCATTTCTTTTCACTTTTCTCTTTTCTTTCTTCTCTTTTCTCATTTCATTCCTTTTCACTTTTCTCTTTTCTCTCTTCTCTTTTCTCTTTTCTCTTTTCTCTCTTCTCTTTTCTCTCTTCTCTTTTCTCATTTCTCTTTTCTCTTTTCTCTTCATTTCTCTTTTCTGTTTTCTCTTTTCTCTATTCTCTTTTCCCTCTTCTCTTTTCTCTCTTCTCTTCTTTTCACTTTTCACTCCTCTCTTTCCCTTTTTCTCTTCTTTTCTGTTTTCTCTCTTCTCTTTTCACTATTCTCTTCGTTTCTCTTTTCTCTTTTCTATTTTCTCTCTTCTCTCTTCTCTCTAGTCTTTTGTCTCTTCTCTTTTCTCTTTTCTATTTTCTGTCAACTCTTTTGTCTCTTCTCTTTACTCTTTTCACTTTTCTCTTCTTTTCTGTTTTCTCCTACCTCTCTCCTCTTTTCTCTTTTCTTTTCTTCTCTTCATTTCTCTTTCCTCTTTTCTCTCTTCTCTTTTCTATTTTCTCTTTCCTCTCTTCTCTTTTCTCTTCTTTTCTCTTTTCTCTTTTCACTTTTCTCTTCTTTTCTCTTTTCTCTTTCCTCTCTTCTCTTTTCTCTTTTCTCTTATCTCTTCTTTTCTCTTTTCTCTTTTCGCTTTTCACTCTTCTGTTTTCCCTTCCTCTCTTCTCTTCTTTTCTCTTTTCTCTCTTATCTTTTCTATCTTCTATGTTCTCTTTTCTCTTTTCTCTCTTCTCTCTTCTCTATCCTCTTTTCTCTCTTCTCATTTCTCTCCTCTCCTTTCTCTTTTCTATTTTCTGTCAACCCTTTTCTCTCTTCCCTTTACTCTTTCACTTTTATCTTCTTTTTTCTTTCCTCTTATCTCTCTTCTCTTTTCTCTCTACTCTTTTCACTTTTCTCTTTTTTCTTCTTTTCTCTTTTCACTTTTCTCTTTTCTCTCTTCTCTTTTCTCTTTTCTCTTCTTTTCTCTCTTCTCTTTTCTCTTCTTTTCTCTTTTCTATTTCCCTTTTCTCTATTCTCTTTTCCCTCTACTCTTTTCTCTTTTCTCTTTTCTCTTCTTTTCGCTTTTCACTCTTTTCATTTCCCTTTTCTCTTTTCTCTTCTTTTCTTTTTTCCCTCTTATCTATCTTCTATTTTCTCTTTTCCCTTTTCTCTTCTTTTCTCTTTTCTCTTTTCTCTTTTCTCTTTTCACTTTTCTCTTTTCTCTTTTCTCTTCTCTCTTTTCTCTCTTCTCTGTTCTATCTTCTATTTTCTCTTTTCTCTTTTCTCTTCTTTTTGTTTTAATTTTTCTCTCTTCTCTTATCTCTTTTGTCTTCTTTTCTCTTTTCTCTTTTCTCTCTTATTTTTTCACTTTTCATTTCTTTTGTATTTCCTCTTTTCTCTTTTCATTTCGTGTCTCTTTTCTCTTTTCTCTTTTGTATTCTTTTCTCTTTTCTCTTTTCTCCCTTCTCGTTTCTCTCTTCTCTTTTCGCTTTTATCTTTTCTCTTTTCTCTTCTTTTCTCTTTTCTCTCTTCTCTGTTCTATCTTCTATTTTCTCTTTTCACTTTTCTCTTCTTTTCGCTTTTCTCTCTTCTCTTTTCTCTTTTCTCTTTTCTCTCTTCTCTTTTCTCATTTCATTTCTTTTCACTTTTCTCTTTTCTCTCTTCTCTTTTCTCTTTTCTCTTTTCTCTTTTCTCTTCATTTCTCTTTTCTGTTTTCTCTTTTCTCTATTCTCTTTTCTCTTTTCTCTTCTTTTCGCTTTTCACTCCTCTCTTTCCCCTTTTCTCTTTTTTCTCTTTTCTCTATTCTCTTCATTTCTCTTTTCTCTTTTCTCTTTTCTCTCTTCTCTCTTCTCTCTAGTCTTTTGTCTCTTCTCTTTTCTCTTTTCTATTTTCTGTCAGCTCTTTTGTCTCTTCTCTTTACTCTTTTCACTTTTCTCTTCTTTTCTCTTTTCTCTTACCTCTCTCCTCTTTTCTCTTTTCTTTTCTTCTCTTCATTTCTCTTTCCTCTTTTCTCTCTTCTCTTTTCTATTTTCTCTTTCCTCTCTTCTCTTTTCTCTTCTTTTCTCTTTTCTCTTTTCACTTTTCTCTTCTTTTCTCTTTTCTCTTTCCTCTCTTCTCTTTTCTCTTTTCTCTTATCTCTTCTTTTCTCTTTTCTCTTTTCGCTTTTCACTCTTCTGTTTTCCCTTCCTCTCTTCTCTTCTTTTCTCTTTTCTCTCTTATCTTTTCTATCTTCTATGTTCTCTTTTCTCTTTTCTCTCTTCTCTCTTCTCTATCCTCTTTTCTCTCTTCTCATTTCTCTCCTCTCCTTTCTCTTTTCTATTTTCTGTCAACCCTTTTCTCTCTTCCCTTTACTCTTTCACTTTTATCTTCTTTTTTCTTTCCACTTATCTCTCTTCTCTTTTCTCTTTTCTCTCTACTCTTTTCACTTTTCTCTTTTTTCTTCTTTTCTCTTTTCACTTTTCTCTTTTCTCTCTTCTCTTTTCTCTTTTCTCTTCTTTTCTCTTTTCTCTTGTCTCTCTTCTCTTTTCGCTTTTCATTTCTTTTGTCTTTCCTCTTTTCTCTTTTCTTTTCGTGTCTCTTTTCTCTTTTCTCTTTTGTATTCTTTTCTCTTTTCTCTTTTCTCCCTTCTCGTTTCTCTCTTCTCTTTTTGCTTTTCTCTTTTCTCTTTTCTCTTCTTTTCTCTTTTCTCTCTTCTCTGTTCTATCTTCTATTTTCTCTTTTCACTTTTCTCTTCTTTTCGCTTTTCTCTCTTCTCTGTTCTCTTTTCATTTCTTTTCACTTTTCTCTTTTCTTTCTTCTCTTTTCTCATTTCATTCCTTTTCACTTTTCTCTTTTCTCTCTTCTCTTTTCTCTTTTCTCTTTTCTCTCTTCTCTTTTCTCTCTTCTCTTTTCTCATTTCTCTTTTCTCTTTTCTCTTCATTTCTCTTTTCTGTTTTCTCTTTTCTCTATTCTCTTTTCCCTCTTCTCTTTTCTCTCTTCTCTTCTTTTCACTTTTCACTCCTCTCTTTCCCTTTTTCTCTTCTTTTCTGTTTTCTCTCTTCTCTTTTCACTATTCTCTTCGTTTCTCTTTTCTCTTTTCTATTTTCTCTCTTCTCTCTTCTCTCTAGTCTTTTGTCTCTTCTCTTTTCTCTTTTCTATTTTCTGTCAACTCTTTTGTCTCTTCTCTTTACTCTTTTCACTTTTCTCTTCTTTTCTGTTTTCTCCTACCTCTCTCCTCTTTTCTCTTTTCTTTTCTTCTCTTCATTTCTCTTTCCTCTTTTCTCTCTTCTCTTTTCTATTTTCTCTTTCCTCTCTTCTCTTTTCTCTTCTTTTCTCTTTTCTCTTTTCACTTTTCTCTTCTTTTCTCTTTTCTCTTTCCTCTCTTCTCTTTTCTCTTTTCTCTTATCTCTTCTTTTCTCTTTTCTCTTTTCGCTTTTCACTCTTCTGTTTTCCCTTCCTCTCTTCTCTTCTTTTCTCTTTTCTCTCTTATCTTTTCTATCTTCTATGTTCTCTTTTCTCTTTTCTCTCTTCTCTCTTCTCTATCCTCTTTTCTCTCTTCTCATTTCTCTCCTCTCCTTTCTCTTTTCTATTTTCTGTCAACCCTTTTCTCTCTTCCCTTTACTCTTTCACTTTTATCTTCTTTTTTCTTTCCTCTTATCTCTCTTCTCTTTTCTCTCTACTCTTTTCACTTTTCTCTTTTTTCTTCTTTTCTCTTTTCACTTTTCTCTTTTCTCTCTTCTCTTTTCTCTTTTCTCTTCTTTTCTCTCTTCTCTTTTCTCTTCTTTTCTCTTTTCTATTTCCCTTTTCTCTATTCTCTTTTCCCTCTACTCTTTTCTCTTTTCTCTTTTCTCTTCTTTTCGCTTTTCACTCTTTTCATTTCCCTTTTCTCTTTTCTCTTCTTTTCTTTTTTCCCTCTTATCTATCTTCTATTTTCTCTTTTCCCTTTTCTCTTCTTTTCTCTTTTCTCTTTTCTCTTTTCTCTTTTCACTTTTCTCTTTTCTCTTTTCTCTTCTCTCTTTTCTCTCTTCTCTGTTCTATCTTCTATTTTCTCTTTTCTCTTTTCTCTTCTTTTTGTTTTAATTTTTCTCTCTTCTCTTATCTCTTTTGTCTTCTTTTCTCTTTTCTCTTTTCTCTCTTATTTTTTCACTTTTCATTTCTTTTGTATTTCCTCTTTTCTCTTTTCATTTCGTGTCTCTTTTCTCTTTTCTCTTTTGTATTCTTTTCTCTTTTCTCTTTTCTCCCTTCTCGTTTCTCTCTTCTCTTTTCGCTTTTATCTTTTCTCTTTTCTCTTCTTTTCTCTTTTCTCTCTTCTCTGTTCTATCTTCTATTTTCTCTTTTCACTTTTCTCTTCTTTTCGCTTTTCTCTCTTCTCTTTTCTCTTTTCTCTTTTCTCTCTTCTCTTTTCTCATTTCATTTCTTTTCACTTTTCTCTTTTCTCTCTTCTCTTTTCTCTTTTCTCTTTTCTCTTTTCTCTTCATTTCTCTTTTCTGTTTTCTCTTTTCTCTATTCTCTTTTCTCTTTTCTCTTCTTTTCGCTTTTCACTCCTCTCTTTCCCCTTTTCTCTTTTTTCTCTTTTCTCTATTCTCTTCATTTCTCTTTTCTCTTTTCTCTTTTCTCTCTTCTCTCTTCTCTCTAGTCTTTTGTCTCTTCTCTTTTCTCTTTTCTATTTTCTGTCAGCTCTTTTGTCTCTTCTCTTTACTCTTTTCACTTTTCTCTTCTTTTCTCTTTTCTCTTACCTCTCTCCTCTTTTCTCTTTTCTTTTCTTCTCTTCATTTCTCTTTCCTCTTTTCTCTCTTCTCTTTTCTATTTTCTCTTTCCTCTCTTCTCTTTTCTCTTCTTTTCTCTTTTCTCTTTTCACTTTTCTCTTCTTTTCTCTTTTCTCTTTCCTCTCTTCTCTTTTCTCTTTTCTCTTATCTCTTCTTTTCTCTTTTCTCTTTTCGCTTTTCACTCTTCTGTTTTCCCTTCCTCTCTTCTCTTCTTTTCTCTTTTCTCTCTTATCTTTTCTATCTTCTATGTTCTCTTTTCTCTTTTCTCTCTTCTCTCTTCTCTATCCTCTTTTCTCTCTTCTCATTTCTCTCCTCTCCTTTCTCTTTTCTATTTTCTGTCAACCCTTTTCTCTCTTCCCTTTACTCTTTCACTTTTATCTTCTTTTTTCTTTCCACTTATCTCTCTTCTCTTTTCTCTTTTCTCTCTACTCTTTTCACTTTTCTCTTTTTTCTTCTTTTCTCTTTTCACTTTTCTCTTTTCTCTCTTCTCTTTTCTCTTTTCTCTTCTTTTCTCTTTTCTCTTGTCTCTCTTCTCTTTTCGCTTTTCATTTCTTTTGTCTTTCCTCTTTTCTCTTTTCTTTTCGTGTCTCTTTTCTCTTTTCTCTTTTGTATTCTTTTCTCTTTTCTCTTTTCTCCCTTCTCGTTTCTCTCTTCTCTTTTTGCTTTTCTCTTTTCTCTTTTCTCTTCTTTTCTCTTTTCTCTCTTCTCTGTTCTATCTTCTATTTTCTCTTTTCACTTTTCTCTTCTTTTCGCTTTTCTCTCTTCTCTGTTCTCTTTTCATTTCTTTTCACTTTTCTCTTTTCTTTCTTCTCTTTTCTCATTTCATTCCTTTTCACTTTTCTCTTTTCTCTCTTCTCTTTTCTCTTTTCTCTTTTCTCTCTTCTCTTTTCTCTCTTCTCTTTTCTCATTTCTCTTTTCTCTTTTCTCTTCATTTCTCTTTTCTGTTTTCTCTTTTCTCTATTCTCTTTTCCCTCTTCTCTTTTCTCTTTTCTCTTCTTTTCACTTTTCACTCCTCTCTTTCCCTTTTTCTCTTCTTTTCTGTTTTCTCTCTTCTCTTTTCACTATTCTCTTCGTTTCTCTTTTCTCTTTTCTATTTTCTCTCTTCTCTCTTCTCTCTAGTCTTTTGTCTCTTCTCTTTTCTCTTTTCTATTTTCTGTCAACTCTTTTGTCTCTTCTCTTTACTCTTTTCACTTTTCTCTTCTTTTCTGTTTTCTCCTACCTCTCTCTTCTTTTCTCTTTTCTCTTTTCACTGTTCTCTCTTCTCTTTTCTCTTTTCTCTTCTTTTCTCTTTTCTCTTTTCTCTACATTTCTCTCTTCTCTTTTCTGTTCTTTTATTTCTTCTCTTTTCGCTCTTCTCTTTTCTCTTCTTTTCTCTTTTCTCCTCTTTCCTCTTGTCTCTTTTCTCTCTTCTCTTTTCTCTCTTCTCTTTTCTCTTCTTTTCTCTTTTCTATTTCTCTTTTCTCTATTCTCTTTTCCCTCTACTCTTTTCTCTTTTCTCTTTTCTCTTCTTTTCGCTTTTCACTCTTTTCATTTCCCTTTTCTCTTCTTTTCTTTTTTCTCTCTTATCTATCTTCTATTTTCTCTTTTCCCTTTTCTCTTCTTTTCTCTTTTCTCTTTTCTCTTTTCTCTTTTCACTTTTCTCTTTTCTCTTTTCTCTTCTCTCTTTTCTCTCTTCTCTGTTCTATCTTCTATTTTCTCTTTTCTCTTTTCTCTTCTTTTTGTTTTAATTTTTCTCTCTTCTCTTATCTCTTTTGTCTTCTTTTCTCTTTTCTCTTTTCTCTCTTATTTTTTCACTTTTCATTTCTTTTGTATTTCCTCTTTTCTCTTTTCATTTCGTGTCTCTTTTCTCTTTTCTCTTTTGTATTCTTTTCTCTTTTCTCTTTTCTCCCTTCTCGTTTCTCTCTTCTCTTTTCGCTTTTCTCTTTTCTCTTTTCTCTTCTTTTCTCTTTTCTCTCTTCTCTGTTCTATCTTCTATTTTCTCTTTTCACTTTTCTCTTCTTTTCGCTTTTCTCTCTTCTCTTTTCTCTTTTCTCTTTTCACTCTTCTCTTTTCTCATTTCATTTCTTTTCACTTTTCTCTTTTCTCTCTTCTCTTTTCTCTTTTCTCTTTTCTCTTCATTTCTCTTTTCTGTTTTCTCTTTTCTCTATTCTCTTTTCTCTTTTCTCTTCTTTTCGCTTTTCACTCCTCTCTTTCCCCTTTTCTCTTTTTTCTCTTTTCTCTCTTCTCTTTTCTCTATTCTCTTCATTTCTCTTTTCTCTTTTCTCTTTTCTCTCTTCTCTCTTCTCTCTAGTCTTTTGTCTCTTCTCTTTTCTCTTTTCTATTTTCTGTCAACTCTTTTGTCTCTTCTCTTTACTCTTTTCACTTTTCTCTTCTTTTCTCTTTTCTCTTACCTCTCTCCTCTTTTCTCTTTTCTTTTCTTCTCTTCATTTCTCTTTCCTCTTTTCTCTCTTCTCTTTTCTATTTTCTCTTTCCTCTCTTCTCTTTTCTCTTCTTTTCTCTTTTCTCTTTTCACTTTTCTCTTCTTTTCTCTTTTCTCTTTCCTCTCTTCTCTTTTCTCTTTTCTCTTATCTCTTCTTTTCTCTTTTCTCTTTTCGCTTTTCACTCTTCTGTTTTCCCTTCCTCTCTTCTCTTCTTTTCTCTTTTCTCTCTTATCTTTTCTATCTTCTATGTTCTCTTTTCTCTTTTCTCTCTTCTCTCTTCTCTATCCTCTTTTCTCTCTTCTCATTTCTCTCCTCTCCTTTCTCTTTTCTATTTTCTGTCAACCCTTTTCTCTCTTCCCTTTACTCTTTCACTTTTATCTTCTTTTTTCTTTCCACTTATCTCTCTTCTCTTTTCTCTTTTCTCTCCACTCTTTTCACTTTTCTCTTTTTTCTTCTTTTCTCTTTTCACTTTTCTCTTTTCTCTCTTCTCTTTTCTCTTTTCTCTTCTTTTCTCTTTTCTCTTGTCTCTCTTCTCTTTTCGCTTTTCATTTCTTTTGTCTTTCCTCTTTTCTCTTTTCTTTTCGTGTCTCTTTTCTCTTTTCTCTTTTGTATTCTTTTCTCTTTTCTCTTTTCTCCCTTCTCGTTTCTCTCTTCTCTTTTTGCTTTTCTCTTTTCTCTTTTCTCTTCTTTTCTCTTTTCTCTCTTCTCTGTTCTATCTTCTATTTTCTCTTTTCACTTTTCTCTTCTTTTCGCTTTTCTCTCTTCTCTGTTCTCTTTTCATTTCTTTTCACTTTTCTCTTTTCTTTCTTCTCTTTTCTCATTTCATTCCTTTTCACTTTTCTCTTTTCTCTCTTCTCTTTTCTCTTTTCTCTTTTCTCTCTTCTCTTTTCTCTCTTCTCTTTTCTCATTTCTCTTTTCTCTTTTCTCTTCATTTCTCTTTTCTGTTTTCTCTTTTCTCTATTCTCTTTTCCCTCTTCTCTTTTCTCTTTTCTCTTCTTTTCACTTTTCACTCCTCTCTTTCCCTTTTTCTCTTCTTTTCTGTTTTCTCTCTTCTCTTTTCTCTATTCTCTTCGTTTCTCTTTTCTCTTTTCTATTTTCTCTCTTCTCTCTTCTCTCTAGTCTTTTGTCTCTTCTCTTTTCTCTTTTCTATTTTCTGTCAACTCTTTTGTCTCTTCTCTTTACTCTTTTCACTTTTCTCTTCTTTTCTGTTTTCTCCTACCTCTCTCCTCTTTTCTCTTTTCTTTTCTTCTCTTCATTTCTCTTTCCTCTTTTCTCTCTTCTCTTTTCTATTTTCTCTTTCCTCTCTTCTCTTTTCTCTTCTTTTCTCTTTTCTCTTTTCACTTTTCTCTTCTTTTCTCTTTTCTCTTTCCTCTCTTCTCTTTTCTCTTTTCTCTTATCTCTTCTTTTCTCTTTTCTCTTTTCGCTTTTCACTCTTCTGTTTTCCCTTCCTCTCTTCTCTTCTTTTCTCTTTTCTCTCTTATCTTTTCTATCTTCTATGTTCTCTTTTCTCTTTTCTCTCTTCTCTCTTCTCTATCCTCTTTTCTCTCTTCTCATTTCTCTCCTCTCCTTTCTCTTTTCTATTTTCTGTCAACCCTTTTCTCTCTTCCCTTTACTCTTTCACTTTTATCTTCTTTTTTCTTTCCTCTTATCTCTCTTCTCTTTTCTCTCTACTCTTTTCACTTTTCTCTTTTTTCTTCTTTTCTCTTTTCACTTTTCTCTTTTCTCTCTTCTCTTTTCTCTTTTCTCTTCTTTTCTCTCTTCTCTTTTCTCTTCTTTTCTCTTTTCTATTTCCCTTTTCTCTATTCTCTTTTCCCTCTACTCTTTTCTCTTTTCTCTTTTCTCTTCTTTTCGCTTTTCACTCTTTTCATTTCCCTTTTCTCTTTTCTCTTCTTTTCTTTTTTCCCTCTTATCTATCTTCTATTTTCTCTTTTCCCTTTTCTCTTCTTTTCTCTTTTCTCTTTTCTCTTTTCTCTTTTCACTTTTCTCTTTTCTCTTTTCTCTTCTCTCTTTTCTCTCTTCTCTGTTCTATCTTCTATTTTCTCTTTTCTCTTTTCTCTTCTTTTTGTTTTAATTTTTCTCTCTTCTCTTATCTCTTTTGTCTTCTTTTCTCTTTTCTCTTTTCTCTCTTATTTTTTCACTTTTCATTTCTTTTGTATTTCCTCTTTTCTCTTTTCATTTCGTGTCTCTTTTCTCTTTTCTCTTTTGTATTCTTTTCTCTTTTCTCTTTTCTCCCTTCTCGTTTCTCTCTTCTCTTTTCGCTTTTATCTTTTCTCTTTTCTCTTCTTTTCTCTTTTCTCTCTTCTCTGTTCTATCTTCTATTTTCTCTTTTCACTTTTCTCTTCTTTTCGCTTTTCTCTCTTCTCTTTTCTCTTTTCTCTTTTCTCTCTTCTCTTTTCTCATTTCATTTCTTTTCACTTTTCTCTTTTCTCTCTTCTCTTTTCTCTTTTCTCTTTTCTCTTTTCTCTTCATTTCTCTTTTCTGTTTTCTCTTTTCTCTATTCTCTTTTCTCTTTTCTCTTCTTTTCGCTTTTCACTCCTCTCTTTCCCCTTTTCTCTTTTTTCTCTTTTCTCTCTTCTCTTTTCTCTATTCTCTTCATTTCTCTTTTCTCTTTTCTCTTTTCTCTCTTCTCTCTTCTCTCTAGTCTTTTGTCTCTTCTCTTTTCTCTTTTCTATTTTCTGTCAGCTCTTTTGTCTCTTCTCTTTACTCTTTTCACTTTTCTCTTCTTTTCTCTTTTCTCTTACCTCTCTCCTCTTTTCTCTTTTCTTTTCTTCTCTTCATTTCTCTTTCCTCTTTTCTCTCTTCTCTTTTCTATTTTCTCTTTCCTCTCTTCTCTTTTCTCTTCTTTTCTCTTTTCTCTTTTCACTTTTCTCTTCTTTTCTCTTTTCTCTTTCCTCTCTTCTCTTTTCTCTTTTCTCTTATCTCTTCTTTTCTCTTTTCTCTTTTCGCTTTTCACTCTTCTGTTTTCCCTTCCTCTCTTCTCTTCTTTTCTCTTTTCTCTCTTATCTTTTCTATCTTCTATGTTCTCTTTTCTCTTTTCTCTCTTCTCTCTTCTCTATCCTCTTTTCTCTCTTCTCATTTCTCTCCTCTCCTTTCTCTTTTCTATTTTCTGTCAACCCTTTTCTCTCTTCCCTTTACTCTTTCACTTTTATCTTCTTTTTTCTTTCCACTTATCTCTCTTCTCTTTTCTCTTTTCTCTCTACTCTTTTCACTTTTCTCTTTTTTCTTCTTTTCTCTTTTCACTTTTCTCTTTTCTCTCTTCTCTTTTCTCTTTTCTCTTCTTTTCTCTTTTCTCTTGTCTCTCTTCTCTTTTCGCTTTTCATTTCTTTTGTCTTTCCTCTTTTCTCTTTTCTTTTCGTGTCTCTTTTCTCTTTTCTCTTTTGTATTCTTTTCTCTTTTCTCTTTTCTCCCTTCTCGTTTCTCTCTTCTCTTTTTGCTTTTCTCTTTTCTCTTTTCTCTTCTTTTCTCTTTTCTCTCTTCTCTGTTCTATCTTCTATTTTCTCTTTTCACTTTTCTCTTCTTTTCGCTTTTCTCTCTTCTCTGTTCTCTTTTCATTTCTTTTCACTTTTCTCTTTTCTTTCTTCTCTTTTCTCATTTCATTCCTTTTCACTTTTCTCTTTTCTCTCTTCTCTTTTCTCTTTTCTCTTTTCTCTCTTCTCTTTTCTCTCTTCTCTTTTCTCATTTCTCTTTTCTCTTTTCTCTTCATTTCTCTTTTCTGTTTTCTCTTTTCTCTATTCTCTTTTCCCTCTTCTCTTTTCTCTTTTCTCTTCTTTTCACTTTTCACTCCTCTCTTTCCCTTTTTCTCTTCTTTTCTGTTTTCTCTCTTCTCTTTTCACTATTCTCTTCGTTTCTCTTTTCTCTTTTCTATTTTCTCTCTTCTCTCTTCTCTCTAGTCTTTTGTCTCTTCTCTTTTCTCTTTTCTATTTTCTGTCAACTCTTTTGTCTCTTCTCTTTACTCTTTTCACTTTTCTCTTCTTTTCTGTTTTCTCCTACCTCTCTCTTCTTTTCTCTTTTCTCTTTTCACTGTTCTCTCTTCTCTTTTCTCTTTTCTCTTCTTTTCTCTTTTCTCTTTTCTCTACATTTCTCTCTTCTCTTTTCTGTTCTTTTATTTCTTCTCTTTTCGCTCTTCTCTTTTCTCTTCTTTTCTCTTTTCTCCTCTTTCCTCTTGTCTCTTTTCTCTCTTCTCTATTCTCTCTTCTCTTTTCTCTTCTTTTCTCTTTTCTATTTCTCTTTTCTCTATTCTCTTTTCCCTCTACTCTTTTCTCTTTTCTCTTTTCTCTTCTTTTCGCTTTTCACTCTTTTCATTTCCCTTTTCTCTTCTTTTCTTTTTTCTCTCTTATCTATCTTCTATTTTCTCTTTTCCCTTTTCTCTTCTTTTCTCTTTTCTCTTTTCTCTTTTCTCTTTTCACTTTTCTCTTTTCTCTTTTCTCTTCTCTCTTTTCTCTCTTCTCTGTTCTATCTTCTATTTTCTCTTTTCTCTTTTCTCTTCTTTTTGTTTTAATTTTTCTCTCTTCTCTTATCTCTTTTGTCTTCTTTTCTCTTTTCTCTTTTCTCTCTTATTTTTTCACTTTTCATTTCTTTTGTATTTCCTCTTTTCTCTTTTCATTTCGTGTCTCTTTTCTCTTTTCTCTTTTGTATTCTTTTCTCTTTTCTCTTTTCTCCCTTCTCGTTTCTCTCTTCTCTTTTCGCTTTTCTCTTTTCTCTTTTCTCTTCTTTTCTCTTTTCTCTCTTCTCTGTTCTATCTTCTATTTTCTCTTTTCACTTTTCTCTTCTTTTCGCTTTTCTCTCTTCTCTTTTCTCTTTTCTCTTTTCACTCTTCTCTTTTCTCATTTCATTTCTTTTCACTTTTCTCTTTTCTCTCTTCTCTTTTCTCTTTTCTCTTTTCTCTTTTCTCTTCATTTCTCTTTTCTGTTTTCTCTTTTCTCTATTCTCTTTTCTCTTTTCTCTTCTTTTCGCTTTTCACTCCTCTCTTTCCCCTTTTCTCTTTTTTCTCTTTTCTCTCTTCTCTTTTCTCTATTCTCTTCATTTCTCTTTTCTCTTTTCTCTTTTCTCTCTTCTCTCTTCTCTCTAGTCTTTTGTCTCTTCTCTTTTCTCTTTTCTATTTTCTGTCAACTCTTTTGTCTCTTCTCTTTACTCTTTTCACTTTTCTCTTCTTTTCTCTTTTCTCTTACCTCTCTCCTCTTTTCTCTTTTCTTTTCTTCTCTTCATTTCTCTTTCCTCTTTTCTCTCTTCTCTTTTCTATTTTCTCTTTCCTCTCTTCTCTTTTC
Organism: Chiloscyllium punctatum; assembly: GCF_047496795.1. NCBI lineage: Eukaryota > Metazoa > Chordata > Chondrichthyes > Orectolobiformes > Hemiscylliidae > Chiloscyllium > Chiloscyllium punctatum. Next base: position 4,681 of record NW_027310983.1, on the reverse strand, counting down.
TCTTCTTTTCTCTTTTCTCTTTTCACTTTTCTCTTCTTTTCTCTTTTCTCTTTCCTCTCTTCTCTTTTCTCTTTTCTCTTATCTCTTCTTTTCTCTTTTCTCTTTTCGCTTTTCACTCTTCTGTTTTCCCTTCCTCTCTTCTCTTCTTTTCTCTTTTCTCTCTTATCTTTTCTATCTTCTATGTTCTCTTTTCTCTTTTCTCTCTTCTCTCTTCTCTATCCTCTTTTCTCTCTTCTCATTTCTCTCCTCTCCTTTCTCTTTTCTATTTTCTGTCAACCCTTTTCTCTCTTCCCTTTACTCTTTCACTTTTATCTTCTTTTTTCTTTCCACTTATCTCTCTTCTCTTTTCTCTTTTCTCTCCACTCTTTTCACTTTTCTCTTTTTTCTTCTTTTCTCTTTTCACTTTTCTCTTTTCTCTCTTCTCTTTTCTCTTTTCTCTTCTTTTCTCTTTTCTCTTGTCTCTCTTCTCTTTTCGCTTTTCATTTCTTTTGTCTTTCCTCTTTTCTCTTTTCTTTTCGTGTCTCTTTTCTCTTTTCTCTTTTGTATTCTTTTCTCTTTTCTCTTTTCTCCCTTCTCGTTTCTCTCTTCTCTTTTTGCTTTTCTCTTTTCTCTTTTCTCTTCTTTTCTCTTTTCTCTCTTCTCTGTTCTATCTTCTATTTTCTCTTTTCACTTTTCTCTTCTTTTCGCTTTTCTCTCTTCTCTGTTCTCTTTTCATTTCTTTTCACTTTTCTCTTTTCTTTCTTCTCTTTTCTCATTTCATTCCTTTTCACTTTTCTCTTTTCTCTCTTCTCTTTTCTCTTTTCTCTTTTCTCTCTTCTCTTTTCTCTCTTCTCTTTTCTCATTTCTCTTTTCTCTTTTCTCTTCATTTCTCTTTTCTGTTTTCTCTTTTCTCTATTCTCTTTTCCCTCTTCTCTTTTCTCTTTTCTCTTCTTTTCACTTTTCACTCCTCTCTTTCCCTTTTTCTCTTCTTTTCTGTTTTCTCTCTTCTCTTTTCTCTATTCTCTTCGTTTCTCTTTTCTCTTTTCTATTTTCTCTCTTCTCTCTTCTCTCTAGTCTTTTGTCTCTTCTCTTTTCTCTTTTCTATTTTCTGTCAACTCTTTTGTCTCTTCTCTTTACTCTTTTCACTTTTCTCTTCTTTTCTGTTTTCTCCTACCTCTCTCCTCTTTTCTCTTTTCTTTTCTTCTCTTCATTTCTCTTTCCTCTTTTCTCTCTTCTCTTTTCTATTTTCTCTTTCCTCTCTTCTCTTTTCTCTTCTTTTCTCTTTTCTCTTTTCACTTTTCTCTTCTTTTCTCTTTTCTCTTTCCTCTCTTCTCTTTTCTCTTTTCTCTTATCTCTTCTTTTCTCTTTTCTCTTTTCGCTTTTCACTCTTCTGTTTTCCCTTCCTCTCTTCTCTTCTTTTCTCTTTTCTCTCTTATCTTTTCTATCTTCTATGTTCTCTTTTCTCTTTTCTCTCTTCTCTCTTCTCTATCCTCTTTTCTCTCTTCTCATTTCTCTCCTCTCCTTTCTCTTTTCTATTTTCTGTCAACCCTTTTCTCTCTTCCCTTTACTCTTTCACTTTTATCTTCTTTTTTCTTTCCTCTTATCTCTCTTCTCTTTTCTCTCTACTCTTTTCACTTTTCTCTTTTTTCTTCTTTTCTCTTTTCACTTTTCTCTTTTCTCTCTTCTCTTTTCTCTTTTCTCTTTTTTCTCTACTCTCTTCTCTCTTCTCTTTTCTCTTCTTTTCTCTTTTCTATTTCCCTTTTCTCTATTCTCTTTTCCCTCTACTCTTTTCTCTTTTCTCTTTTCTCTTCTTTTCGCTTTTCACTCTTTTCATTTCCCTTTTCTCTCTTTCTCTTTTCTCTTCTTTTCTCTCTTCTCTTTTCTCTCTTCTCTTTTCTCTTCTTTTCTCTTTTCTATTTCCCTTTTCTCTATTCTCTTTTCCCTCTACTCTTTTCTCTTTTCTCTTTTCTCTTCTTTTCGCTTTTCACTCTTTTCATTTCCCTTTTCTCTTTTCTCTTCTTTTCTTTTTTCTCTCTTATCTATCTTCTATTTTCTCTTTTCCCTTTTCTCTTCTTTTCTCTTTTCTCTTTTCTCTTTTCTCTTTTCACTTTTCTCTTTTCTCTTTTCTCTTCTCTCTTTTCTCTCTCTCTCTGTTCTATCTTCTAATTTCTCTTTTCTCTTTTCTCTTCTTTTTGTTTTCATTTTTCTCTCTTCTCTTATCTCTTTTGTCTTCTTTTCTCTTTTCTCTTTTCTCTCTTATTTTTTCACTTTTCATTTCTTTTGTATTTCCTCTTTTCTCTTTTCATTTCGTGTCTCTTTTCTCTTTTCTCTTTTGTATTCTTTTCTCTTTTCTCTTTCTCCCTTCTCGTTTCTCTCTTCTCTTTTCGCTTTTCTCTTTTCTCTTTTCTCTTCTTTTCTCTTTTCTCTCTTCTCTGTTCTATCTTCTATTTTCTCTTTTCACTTTTCTCTTCTTTTCGCTTTTCTCTCTTCTCTTTTCTCTTTTCTCTTTTCTCTCTTCTCTTTTCTCATTTCATTTCTTTTCACTTTTCTCTTTTCTCTCTTCTCTTTTCTCTTTTCTCTTCATTTCTCTTTTCTGTTTTCTCTTTTCTCTATTCTCTTTTCTCTTTTCTCTTCTTTTCGCTTTTCACTCCTCTCTTTCCCCTTTTCTCTTTTTTCTCTTTTCTCTCTTCTCTTTTCTCTATTCTCTTCATTTCTCTTTTCTCTTTTCTCTTTTCTCTCTTCTCTCTTCTCTCTAGTCTTTTGTCTCTTCTCTTTTCTCTTTTCTATTTCTGTCAGCTCTTTTGTCTCTTCTCTTTACTCTTTTCACTTTTCTCTTCTTTTCTCTTTTCTCTTACCTCTCTCCTCTTTTCTCTTTTCTTTCTTCTCTTCATTTCTCTTTCCTCTTTTCTCTCTTCTCTTTTCTATTTTCTCTTTCCTCTCTTCTCTTTTCTCTTCTTTTCTCTTTTCTCTTTTCACTTTTCTCTTCTTTTCTCTTTTCTCTTTCCTCTCTTCTCTTTTCTCTGTTCTCTTATCTCTTCTTTTCTCTTTTCTCTTTTCGCTTTTCACTCTTCTGTTTTCCCTTCCTCTCTTCTCTTCTTTTCTCTTTTCTCTCTTATCTTTTCTATCTTCTATGTTCTCTTTTCTCTTTTCTCTCTTCTCTCTTCTCTATCCTCTTTTCTCTCTTCTCATTTCTCTCCTCTCCTTTCTCTTTTCTATTTTCTGTCAACCCTTTTCTCTCTTCCCTTTACTCTTTCACTTTTATCTTCTTTTTTCTTTCCACTTATCTCTCTTCTCTTTTCTCTTTTCTCTCTACTCTTTTCACTTTTCTCTTTTTTCTTCTTTTCTCTTTTCACTTTTCTCTTTTCTCTCTTCTCTTTCTCTTTTCTCTTCTTTTCTCTTTTCTCTTGTCTCTCTTCTCTTTTCGCTTTTCATTTCTTTTGTCTTTCCTCTTTTCTCTTTTCTTTTCGTGTCTCTTTTCTCTTTTCTCTTTTGTATTCTTTTCTCTTTTCTCTTTTCTCCCTTCTCGTTTCTCTCTTCTCTTTTTGCTTTTCTCTTTTCTCTTTCTCTTCTTTTCTCTTTTCTCTCTTCTCTGTTCTATCTTCTATTTTCTCTTTTCACTTTTCTCTTCTTTTCGCTTTTCTCTCTCTCTGTTCTCTTTTCATTTCTTTTCACTTTTCTCTTTTCTTTCTCTCTTTCTCATTTCATTCCTTTCACTTTTCTCTTTTCTCTCTTCTCTTTTCTCTTTTCTCTTTTCTCTCTTCTCTTTTCTCTCTTCTCTTTTCTCATTTCTCTTTTCTCTTTTCTCTTCATTTCTCTTTTCTGTTTTCTCTTTTCTCTATTCTCTTTTCCCTCTTCTCTTTTCTCTTTTCTCTTCTTTTCACTTTTCACTCCTCTCTTTCCCTTTTTCTCTTCTTTTCTGTTTTCTCTCTTCTCTTTTCTCTATTCTCTTCGTTTCTCTTTTCTCTTTTCTATTTTCTCTCTTCTCTCTTCTCTCTAGTCTTTTGTCTCTTCTCTTTTCTCTTTTCTATTTTCTGTCAACTCTTTTGTCTCTTCTCTTTACTCTTTTCACTTTTCTCTTCTTTTCTGTTTTCTCCTACCTCTCTCCTCTTTTCTCTTTTCTTTTCTCTCTTCATTTCTCTTTCCTCTTTTCTCTCTTCTCTTTTCTATTTTCTCTTTCCTCTCTTCTCTTTTCTCTTCTTTTCTCTTTTCTCTTTTCACTTTTCTCTTCTTTTCTCTTTTCTCTTTCCTCTCTTCTCTTTTCTCTTTTCTCTTATCTCTTCTTTTCTCTTTTCTCTTTTCGCTTTTCACTCTTCTGTTTTCCCTTCCTCTCTTCTCTTCTTTTCTCTTTTCTCTCTTATCTTTTCTATCTTCTATGTTCTCTTTTCTCTTTTCTCTCTTCTCTCTTCTCTATCCTCTTTTCTCTCTCTCATTTCTCTCCTCTCCTTTCTCTTTTCTATTTTCTGTCAACCCTTTTCTCTCTTCCCCTTTACTCTTTCACTTTTATCTTCTTTTTTCTTTCCTCTTATCTCTCTTCTCTTTTCTCTCTACTCTTTTCACTTTTCTCTTTTTTCTTCTTTTCTCTTTTCACTTTTCTCTTTTCTCCTCTTCTCTTTTCTCTTTTCTCTTTTTTCTCTACTCTCTTCTCTCTTCTCTTTTCTCTTCTTTTCTCTTTTCTATTTCCCTTTTCTCTATTCTCTTTTCC
>NW_027310982.1:0-38826 GCF_047496795.1 Chiloscyllium punctatum | reverse complement strand
GGAAGGGGGAAAGAGAGGGGAGGGAAGGAAGGGGAAGGAGATGGGGAAAGGAGATAGGGAGAAGGAGATGGGGGGAAGGAAAGGGGAAGGTGAAAGGGGGAAGGAAGGGAGATGGAGATGGGGAAAGGAGAGTAGGGGAAAGAAGGGGAAGGAGATGGGGGGAAGGAGATAGAGGGAAGGAGATAGGGGGAAGGAGATGGGGGAATGAAGGGGGAGGAGATGGGGGAAGGAGATGGGGGGGAAGGAGATGGGGGAAGGTGGGGGGGGAAGAGATGGGCGGGAAGGAAGGGGGAAGGAGGTAGAGGGAAGCAGATTGGGGGGAAGGAAGGGGGAAGGAGATGGGGGAAGGAGATGGGGGGAAGGAGAATAGTGGGTAGGAGATAGGGGAGGAGAAGATAGGGGAAGGAAGGGGGAAGGAGATGGGGAAGGAGATGGGGGGAAGGAGATAAGGGGAAGGAAGGGGGAAGGAGATGGGGAAGCATAAGGGGGTAAGGAGAGGGGTAGAAGATGGGGGCAAGTAAGGGGGAAGGAGATAGGGGGGAAGGAAGGGTGAAGGAGATAGGGGGAAGGAGATGGGGAAGGAAGGGGGAAGGAGTTGGGGGGAAAGGAGATAGGGGCAAGTAAGGGGGAAGGAGATGGGGGGAAGCAGATTGGGGGGACGGAAGGGGGAAGGAGATGGGGGGAAGGAGAGGGAGGAAGGAAATAGGGGAGAAAGAAATGGGGGGAAGGAAGAGGGAAGGAGATGGGGGATGCAGATAGGGGGGAAGGAGATAGGTGGGAAGGAAGGGGGCACGAGATGGGGGGGTTGGAAGGTGGAAGGAGATGGGAGGGAAGGAAGGGGGAAGGAGATGGGGAAGGAGAGGGGGAAGGAAGGGGGAAGGAGATGGGGGGAAGGAGTTGGGGGGAAGGAAGAGGGAAGGAGTTAAGGGAGAAGGAGATGGGGAAGGAAGGGGGAAGGAGATGGGGGAAAGGAAGGGTGATGGAGATGGGGGAAGGATATGGGGAAGGAAGGAGGAAGGAGATGGGGGAAGGAGATAGGGGGAAGGAAGGAGGAAGGAGATGGGGGAAGGAGATAGGGGGAAGGAATGGGGAAGGAGATGGGGAAAAGAGATGGGGGAAGGAGAGGGGGGAAGGAGATGGGGGAAGGAGATAAGTGGGTAGGAGATAGGGGAGGAGAAGATAGGGGAAGGAAGGGGGAAGGAGATGGGGAAGGAGATGGGGGAAGGAGATAAGGGGAAGGAAGGGGGAAGGAGATGGGGAAGCATAAGGGGGTAAGGAGAGGGTTAGGAGATGGGGGCAAGTAAGGGGGAAGGAGATAGGGGGGAAGGAAGGGTGAAGGAGATAGGGGGAAGGAGATTTGGAAGGAAGGGGGAAGGAGTTGGGGGGAAAGGAGATAGGGGCAAGTAAGGGGGAAGGAGATGGGGGGAAGCAGATTGGGGGTCGGAAGGGGGAAGGAGATGGGGGGAAGGAGAGGGAGGAAGGAAATAGGGGAGAAAGAAATGGGGGGAAGGAAGAGGGAAGGAGATGGGGGATGCAGATAGGGGGGAAGGAGATAGGTGGGAAGGAAGGGGGCACGAGATGGGGGGGTTGGAAGGTGGAAGGAGATGGGAGGGAAGGAAGGGTAAAGGAGATGGGGAAGGAGAGGGGGAAGGAAGGGGGAAGGAGATGGGGGGAAGGAGTTGGGGGGAAGGAAGAGGGAAGGAGATAAGGGAGAAGGAGATGGGGAAGGAAGGGGGAAGGAGATGGGGGAAAGGAAGGGTGATGGAGATGGGGGAAGGATATGGGGAAGGAAGGAGGAAGGAGATGGGGGAAGGAGATAGGGGGAAGGAAGGAGGAAGGAGATGGGGAAGGAGAGTTGGGGAAGGAAGGGGGAAGGAGATGGGGAAGGAGAGATGGGGAAAGAAGGGGGATGGAGATAGGGGGAAGCAGATGGGGGTAAGGAGGGGTAGGAGATGGGGGCAAGTAAGGGGGAAGGAGATGGGGGAAGCAGATTGGGCGGAAGTAAGGGGGAAGGAGATGGGGAAGGAGAGGGAGGAAGGAAATAGGGGAGAAGTAAATGGGGGGAAGGAAGGGGGGAGGAGATGGGGGATGGAGAAAGGGGGGAAGGAGATAAGTGGTTAGGAGATAGGGGAGAAGGAGATGGAGGGATGGAGATAGGGGGACGGAGATAGTGGAGAAGGAGATGGGGGAAGGAGATAAGGGGAAAGGAGATGGGGGGAAGGAGATGGGGGAAGGAGCTGGAGGAAAGAGGTAGAAGGGGTAGGAAGGGGGAAGGAGATGGGGAAAAGAGATGGGGGAAGGAGAGGGTGAAAGGAGATGGGGGATGGAAGGAGGAAGGAGATGGGGGAAGGAGAGAGGGGGAAGGCGATAGGGGAGAAGGAGATGGGGGAAGGAAGGGGGAATGAGATGGGGGTGGGAAGGGGGAAGGAGAGGGGAGGGAAGGAAGGGGAAGGAGATGGGGAAAGGAGATAGGGGAGAAGGAGATGGGGGGAAGGAAAGGGGAAGGTGAAAGGGGGAAGGAAGGGAGATGGAGATGGGGAAAGGAGAGTAGGGGAAAGAAGGGGAAGGAGATGGGGGAAGGAGATAGAGGGAAGGTGATAGGGGGAAGGAGATGGGGGAATGAAGGGGGAGGAGATGGGGGAAGGAGATGGAGGGGAAGGAGATGGGGGAAGGTGGGGGGGAAGAGATGGGCGGGAAGGAAGGGGGAAGGAGGTAGAGGGAAGCAGATTGGGGGGAAGGAAGGGGGAAGGAGATGGGGGAAGGAGATGGGGGGAAGGAGATAAGTGGGTAGGAGATAGGGGAGGAGAAGATAGGGGAAGGAAGGGGGAAGGAGATGGGGAAGGAGATGGGGGGAAGGAGATAAGTGGAAGGAAGGGGGAAGGAGATGGGGAAGCATAAGAGGGTAAGGAGAGGGGTAGGAGATGGGGGCAAGTAAGGGGGAAGGAGATAGGGGGGAAGGAAGGATGAAGGAGATAGGGGGAAGGAGATGGGGAAGGAAGGGGGAAGGAGTTGGGGGGAAAGGAGATAGGGGCAAGTAAGGGGGAAGGAGATGGGGGGAAGCAGATTGGGGGGACGGAAGGGGGAAGGAGATGGGGGGAAGGAGAGGGAGGAAGGAAATAGGGGAGAAAGAAATGGGGGGAAGGAAGAGGGAAGGAGATGGGGGATGCAGATAGGGGGGAAGGAGATAGGTGGGAAGGAAGGGGGCACGAGATGGGGGGGTTGGAAGGTGGAAGGAGATGGGAGGGAAGGAAGGGGGAAGGAGATGGGGAAGGAGAGGGGGAAGGAAGGGGGAAGGAGATGGGGGGAAGGAGTTGGGGGGAAGGAAGAGGGAAGGAGATAAGGGAGAAGGAGATGGGGAAGGAAGGATGAAGGAGATGGGGGAAAGGAAGGGTGATGGAGATGGGGGAAGGATATGGGGAAGGAAGGAGGAAGGAGATGGGGGAAGGAGATAGGGGGAAGGAAGGAGGAAGGAGATGGGGAAGGAGAGTTGGGGAAGGAAGGGGGAAGGAGATGGGGAAGGAGAGATGGGGAAAGAAGGGGGATGGAGATAGGGGGAAGCAGATGGGGGTAAGGAGGGGTAGGAGATGGGGGCAAGTAAGGGGGAAGGAGATGGGGGAAGCAGATTGGGCGGAAGTAAGGGGGAAGGAGTTGGGGAAGGAGAGGGAGGAAGGAAATAGGGGAGAAGTAAATGGGGGGAAGGAAGGGGGAAGGAGATGGGGGATGGAGAAAGGGGGGAAGGAGATAAGTGGTTAGGAGATAGGGGAGAAGGAGATGGAGGGATGGAGATAGGGGGACGGAGATAGTGGAGAAGGAGATGGGGGAAGGAGATAAGGGGAAAGGAGATGGGGGGAAGGAGATGGGGGAAGGAGATAGGTTGAAGGAGATGCTGTAAGGAGATGTGGGAAGGAAGGGGGAAGGAGATGGGGGAAGGATATAGCGGAAGGAGATGGGGGGAAGGAAGGGAAAAGGAGATAGGGGGAAGGATATGGGGGGAAGGAAGGGGGAAGGAGATGGGGGTAGGAGATAGGGGGGAATGAGATGGGGGAAGGAGGTGGGGGGAAGGAAGGGGAAGGAGATTGGGGAAGGAGCTGGGGGTAAGGAGATGGGGGGAAGGAGATGGGGGAAGCAAGGGAGAAGGAGATGGGGGAAGGATATGGGGGGGAAGGAAGGGGGAAGGAGATGGGGGGAAGGAAGGGGGAAGGAGATGTGGGGAACGAAGGGGGAAGGAGATGGGGGGAACGAGATTGGGGGAAGGAGATTGGGGCGGAAGGAAGGGGGATGGAGATAGGGCAGAAGGAGATGTGGGGAAGGAATGGGGAAAGGAGATGGGGGAGGAGTTAGGTGGGAAAGGAGGAAGGAAGGAGATGGGGGAAAGGAGAGGGAGGAAGGAGATGGGGTGAACGAGATTGGGGAAGGTGATAGGAGGGGAAGGAAGGGGGAAGGAGATGGGGGGAAGGAGATTGGGGCGGAAGAAAGGGGGAAGGAGATAGGGCGGAAGGAGATGGGGGAAGGAAGGGAGAAGGAGATGCGGTAAGGGGATGGGGAAGGAGATGGGGGGAATGAAGGGGGAAGGAGATAGGGGAGAAGGAGATGGGGGAAGGAAGGGGAAAGGTGATAGGGGGAAGGAAGGGGGAAGGAGATGGGGGCAGGATAGAGCGGAAGGAGATGGGGGGAAGGAAGTGAAAAGGAGATGGGGGAAGGAGATGGGGGGAGGAGATAAGTGGGTAGGAGATAGGGGAGGAGGAGATGGGGGAAGGAAGGGGGAAGGAGATGGGGAAGGAGATATGGGGAAGGAGATAAGGGGGTAGGAGATAGGGGAGAAGGAGATAAGGGGGAAGGAGAGGGGTGAAGGAGATGGGGGAAGGAAGGGGGAAGGAGTTGGGGTGTAGGAAGGGGGAAGGTGATAGGAGGGATGGAAGGGGTAACGAGATGGGGGAAGAAGAAGGGGGAAGGAAGGTGGAAGGAGATGGGGGGTAGGAGATGGGGAAAGGAATGGGGAAGGAGATGGGGAAAAGAGATGGGGGAAGGAGAGGGGGGAAGGAGATGGGGGAGGAAGGTGGAAGGAGAGGGGAGTGAAGGAAGGGGGAAGGAGATGGGGGAAGGAGAGCGGGGAAGGAAGGGGGAAGGAGATAGAGGGGAAGGTGTTGGGGGGAAGGTAGGGGGTCGTAGATGGGGGAAGGAGAGTGGGGGAAAGAAGGGGGAAGGAGATAGGGGGAAGGAAGGGTGAAGGAGATGGGGGAAGGAGATGGGGAAGGAAGGGGGAAGGAGATGGGGGAGAAGGAGATGGGGGAAGGAAGGGGTAAGGAGATTGGGGAGAAGGACAAAGGGGGAAGGAAGGGAGAAGGAGATGGGGGAAGGAGAGGTGGGGAAGGAGATAGGGGAGAAGGAGATAGGGGGGCAGGAAGGGGGGAGGAGATGGGTAAGGATATAGCGGAAGGAGATGGGGGGGAGGAAGGGAAAAGGAGATGGGGGAAGAAGATAGGGGGGAAGGAGATGGGGGAAGGGTGTGGGGGAAGGAAGGGGAAGGAGATTGGGGAAGGAGCTGGGGGTAAGGAGATAGGGGGGAAGGAGATGGGGGGAAGGAATGGGGAAAGGAGATGGGGAGGAGTTAGGTGGGAAGGAAGGGGGAAGGAGATGGGGGGAAGGAAGGGGGAAGGAGATGGGGGGAAGGAAGGGGGAAGGAGATGGGGGAAGGAGATTGGGGCAAAAGGAAGGGGAAAGGAGATGGGGCGGAAGGAAGGGGGAAGGAGATAGGGTGGAAGGAGATGTGGGGAAGGAATGGGGAAAGGAGATGGGGGGAGGAGTTAGGTGGGAAAGGAGGGGGGAAGGAGATGGGGGAAAGGAGAGGGTGGAAGGAGATAGGGGAGAAGGAGATGGGGGAAGGAAGGGGAAGGAGATGGGGGAAGGAGATAGGGGGGAGGAGATAAGTGGGTAGGAGATAGGGGAGGAGGAGATGGGGGAAGGAAGGGGGAAGGAGATAGAGGAAGAAGATTGGGGGTAAGGAGGGGGGTAGGAGATGGGGTCAAGTAAGGGGAAAGGAGATAAGGGGAAGGAAGGGTGAAGGAGATAGGGGGAAGGAGATGGGGAAGGAAGGGGGAAGGTGTTGGGGGGAAGGAGATAGGGGCAAGTAAGGGTGAAGGAGGTAGAGGGAAGCAGATTGGGGGGAAGGAAGGGAGAAGGAGATGGGGGAAGGAAGGGTGAAGGAGATAGGGGAGAAGTAAATGGGGGAAGGAAGGGGGAAGGAGATGGGGGATGCAGATAAGGGGGAAGGAGATAGGGGGGAAGGAAGGGGGCACGAGATGGGGGGGTTGGAAGGGGGAAGGAGATGGGAGGGAAGGAAGGGGGAAGGAGATGGTGAAGGAGAGGGGGAAGGAAGGGGGAAGGAGATGGGGGGAAGGAGTTGCGGGGAAGGAAGAGGGAAGGAGATAAGGGAGAAGGAGATGGGTAAGGAAGGGGGAACGAGATGGGGGAAAGGAAGGGTGAAGGAGATGGGGGAAGGAGATAGGGGGAAGGAAGGGGAAGGAGATGGGGGAAGGAGAGTTGGGGAAAGAATGGGGAAGGAGATAGGGGGAAGCAGATGGGGGTAAGGAGGGGTAGGAGATGGGGGGCAAGTAAGGGGGAAGGAGATGGGGGAAGCAGATTGGGCGGAAGTAAGGGGGAAGGAGATGGGGAAGGAGAGGGAGGAAGGAAATAGGGGAGAAGTAAATGGGGGGAAGGAAGGGGGAAGGAGATGGGGGGTGGAGAAAGTGGGGAAGGAGATAAGTGGTTAGGAGATAGGGGAGAAGGAGATGGAGGGATGGAGATAAGGGGAAAGGAGATGGGGGGAAGGAGATAGGGGGAAGGAGATAAGGGGGTCGGAGATAGGGGAGAAGGAGATAAGGGGGAAGGAGAGGGGTGAAGGAGATGGGGGAAGGAAGGGGGAAGGAGTTGGGGGTGTAGGAAGGGGGAAGGAGATGGGAGGGAAGGAAGGGGTAACGAGATGGGGGAAGGAGAAGGGGGAAGGAAGTTGGAAGGAGATGGGGGGAAGGAGATGGGGGAAGGAATGGGGAAGGAAATGGTGGAAAAGAGATGGGGGAAGGAGAGGGGGGAAGGAGATGGGGGGAGGAAGGGTGAAGGAGAGGGGAGGGAAGGAAGGGGGGAAGGAGATCGGGGGAGGAAGGGGGAAGGAGAGGGGAGGGAAGGAAGGGGGAAGGAGATGGGGGGAAGGAGAGGGGGGAAGGAAGGGGGAAGGAGATAGAGGGGAAGGTGATGGGGGGAATGAGATGGGGGGAAAGAATGGGGAAGGAGATGGGGAAAAGAGATGGGGGAAGGAGAAGGGAGAAGGAGATGGGGGGAGGAAGGGGGAAGGAGAGGGGAGGGAAGGAAGGGGGAAGGAGATGGGGGAAGGAGAGGGGGGATGGAAGGGGTAAGGAGATAGAGGGGAAGGTGATGGGGGGAAGGTAGGGGGTCGTAGATGGGGGAAGGAGAGTGGGGGAAAGAAGGGGGGAGGAGATAGGGGGAAGGAAGGGTGAAGGAGATATGGGGAAGGAGACGGGAAGGAAGGGGGAATGAGATGGGGGAGAAGGAGATGGGGGAAGGAAGGGGTAAGGAGATTGGGGGAGAAGGAGAAAGGGGGAAGGAAGGGAGAAGGAGATGGGGGGAAGGAGACGTGGGGAAGGAGATAGGGGAGAAGGAGATGGGGGAAGGAAGGGGGGAGGAGATGGGGAAGGAAAGGAGAGGGAAGGAAGGGGGAAGGAGAGGAGAGGGAAGGAAGGGGGAAGGAGATGGGGGAATGAGATAGGGGCAAGTAAGGGGGAAGGAGATATGGGGAAGGAGACGGGAAGGAAGGGGGAAGGAGATGGGGGAGGAGTTAGGTGGGAAAGGAGGGGGGAAGGAGATGGGGCAAAGGAGTGGGAGGAAGGAGATGGGGAGAAGGAGATGGGGGAAGGAAGGGGAAGGAGATAGGGGGAAGGAGATGGGGGAGGAGAAAGTGGGTAGGAGATAGGGAAGGAGGAGATGGGGAAGGAAGGGGGAAGGAGATGGGGAAGGAGATAGGGGAGAAGGAGATAAGGGGGAAGGAGAGGGGTGAAGGAGATGGGGGAACGAAGGGGGAAGGAGTTAGGGGTGTCAGAAGGGGGAAGGAGATGGGAGGAAAGGAAGGGGGAAGGAGATGGGGGAAGGAGAAGGGGGAAGGAAGGGTGAAGGAGATAGGGGGAAGAAGAGGGGGGAAGCAGATTGGGGGGACGGAAGGGGGAAGGAGATGGGGGGAAGGAGAGGGAGGAAGGGAATAGGGGAGAAGTAAATGGGGGGAAGGAGATGGGGGATGCAGATAGGGGGGAAGGAGATGGGAGAAGGAAGGGGGCAAAAGATGAGGGGTTGGAAGGGAGAAGGAGATGGGAGGGAAGGAATGGGGAAGGAGATGGGGAAGGAGAGGGGATAGGAAGGGGGAAGGAGATAGGGAGGAAGGAGTTGGGGAAGGAAGGGGGAAGGAGATGGGGAAAGGAAGGGGGAAGGAGATGGGGGAAGGATATGGGGAAGGAAGGGGGAAGGAGATGGGGGAAGGAGATGGGGGAAGGAAGGGGGAAGGAGATGGGAGAAGGAGAGTTGGGGAAAGAAGGGGGAAGGAGATGGGGAAGGAGAGGGGGAAGGAAGAGGGAAGGAGATAAGGGAGAAGGAGATGGGGAAGGAAGGGGGAAGGAGATGGGGAAAGGAAGGGGGAAGGAGATGGGGGAAGGATATGGGGAAGGAAGGGGGAAGGAGATGGGGAAGGAGATGGGGGAAGGAAGGGGGAAGGAGATGGGGGAGGGAGAGTTGGGGAAAGAAGGGGGAAGGAGATAGGGGGAAGCAGATGGGGGTAAGGAGGGGTAGGAGATGGGGGCAAGTAAGGGGGAAGGAGATGGGGGAAGCAGATTGGGCGGAAGGAAGGGGGAAGGAGATGGGGAAGGAGAGGGAGGAAGGAAATAGGGGAGAAGTAAATGGGGGGAAGGAAGGGGGAAGGAGATGTGGGATGGAGAAAGGGCGGAAGGAGATAAGTGGGTAGGAGATGGGGAGAAGGAGATGGAGGGATGGAGATAGGGGGAAGGAGATAGTGGAGAAGGAGAAAGGGGGAAGGAGATAAGGGGAAAGGAGATGGGGGAAGGGGATGGGTAAAGGAGATAGGTTAAAGGAGATGTGGTAAGGAGATAGGGGGAAGGAGATGGGGGAAGGATATAGCGGAAGGAGATGGGGGGAAGGAAGGGAAAAGGAGATAGGGGGAAGGAGATAGGGGGAGGAGATAAGTGGGTAGGAGATAGGGGAGGAGGAGATGGGGGAAGGAAGGGGGAAGGAGAGGGGTGAAGGAGATGGGGGAAGGAAGGGGAAAGGAGTTGGGGGTGTAGGAAGGGGGAAGGAGATGGGAGGGATGGAAGGGGTAACGAGATGGGGGAAGAAGAAGGGGGAAGGAAGGGGGAAGGAGATGGGGGGTAGGAGATGGGGGAAGGAATGGGGAAGGAGATGGGGAAAAGAGATGGGGGAAGGAGAGTGGGGAAGGAGTTGGGGGGAGGAAGGGGGAAGGAGAGGGGAGGGAAGGAAGGGGGAAGGAGATGGGGAAAGAGAGGGGTGAAGGTGATGGGGGGAAGGTAGGGGGTCGTAGATGGGGGAAGGAGAGGTGGGGAAGGAAGGGGGGAGGAGATGGGGGAAGGAAGCGTGAAGGAGATAGGGGGAAGGAGATGGGGGCATGAGATAGGGGCAAGTAAGGGGGAAGGAGATAGGGGGAAGCAGATTGGGGGGAGGAAGGGGGAAGGAGATGGGGAAGGCGAGGGAGGAAGGAAATAGGGGAGAAGTAAATGGGGGGAAGGAAGGACGAAGGAGATGGGGGATGGAGAAATGGGGGAAGGAAATAAGTGAGTAGGAGATAGGGGATAAGGAGATGGGGGATGGAGATAGGGGGAAGGAGATAAGGGGAAAGGAGATGGGGGAAGAAGTTGGGGAGAGGAGATAGTTTGAAGGAGATGTGGTAAGGAGATAGGGGGAAGGAAGGGGGAAGGAGATGGGGGAAGGATATAGCGGAAGGAGATGGGGGGAAGGAAGGGAAAAGGAGATTGGGGAAGGATATGGGGGGGAAGGAAGGGGAAGGAGATGGGGGTAGGAGATAGGGGGGAAGGAGATGGGGGAAGGAGGTTGGGGGGGAAGGAAGGGGAAGGAGATTGGGGAAGGAGCTAGGGGTAAGGAGATGGGGAAGGAGATGGGGGGAAGGAAGGGAGAAGGAGATGGGGGAACGAGATAGGGGAAGGTGATAGGAGGGGAAGGAAGGGGGAAGGAGATGGGGGGAAGGAGACTGGGGCGGAAGGAACGGGGAAGGAGATAGGGCGGAAGGAGATGTGGGGAAGGAATGGGGCAAGGAGATGGGGGGAGGAGTTAGGTGGGAAATGAGGGGGGAAGGAGATGGGGGAAAGGAGAGGGAGGAAGCTGATAGGGGAGAAGGAGATGGGGGAAGGAAGGGGAAGGAGATGGGGAAAGGAAGGGGGAAGGAGATGGGGGAAGGATATGGGGAAGGAAGGGGGAAGGAGATGGGGGAAGGAGATGGGGGAAGGAAGGGAGAAGGAGATGGGGGAGGGAGAGTTGGGGAAAGAAGGGGGAAGGAGATAGGGGGAAGCAGATGGGGGTAAGGAGGGGTAGGAGATGGGGGCAAGTAAGGGGGAAGGAGATGGGGGAAGCAGATTGGGCGGAAGGAAGGGGGAAGGAGATGGGGAAGGAGAGGGAGGAAGGAAATAGGGGAGAAGTAAATGGGGGGAAGGAAGGGGGAAGGAGATGTGGGATGGAGAAAGGGCGGAAGGAGATAAGTGGGTAGGAGATGGGGAGAAGGAGATGGAGGGATGGAGATTAGGGGAAGGAGATAGTGGAGAAGGAGAAAGGGGGAAGGAGATAAGGGGAAAGGAGATGGGGGGAAGGGGATGGGTAAAGGAGATAGGTTAAAGGAGATGTGGTAAGGAGATAGGGGGAAGGAGATGGGGGAAGGATATAGCGGAAGGAGATGGGGGGAAGGAAGGGAAAAGGAGATAGGGGGAAGGAGATAGGGGGAGGAGATAAGTGGGTAGGAGATAGGGGAGGAGGAGATGGGGGAAGGAAGGGGGAAGGAGAGGGGTGAAGGAGATGGGGGAAGGAAGGGGAAAGGAGTTGGGGGTGTATGAAGGGGGAAGGAGATGGGAGGGATGGAAGGGGTAACGAGATGGGGGAAGAAGAAGGGGGAAGGAAGGGGGAAGGAGATGGGGGGTAGGAGATGGGGGAAGGAATGGGGAAGGAGATGGGGGAAAAGAGATGGGGGAAGGAGAGTGGGGAAGGAGTTGGGGGGAGGAAGGGGGAAGGAGAGGGGAGGGAAGGAAGGGGGAAGGAGATGGGGAAAGAGAGGGGTGAAGGTGATGGGGGGAAGGTAGGGGGTCGTAGATGGGGGAAGGAGAGGTGGGGAAGGAAGGGGGGAGGAGATGGGGGAAGGAAGCGTGAAGGAGATAGGGGGAAGGAGATGGGGGAATGAGATAGGGGCAAGTAAGGGGGAAGGAGATAGGGGGAAGCAGATTGGGGGGAGGAAGGGGGAAGGAGATGGGGAAGGCGAGGGAGGAAGGAAATAGGGGAGAAGTAAATGGGGGGAAGGAAGGACGAAGGAGATGGGGGATGGAGAAATGGGGGAAGGAGATAAGTGAGTAGGAGATAGGGGATAAGGAGATGGGGGATGGAGATAGGGGGAAGGAGATAAGGGGAAAGGAGATGGGGGAAGAAGTTGGGGAGAGGAGATAGTTTGAAGGAGATGTGGTAAGGAGATAGGGGGAAGGAATGGGGAAGGAGATGGGGGAAGGATATAGCGGAAGGAGATGGGGGAAGGAAGGGAAACGGAGATTGGGGAAGGATATGGGGGGGAAGGAAGGGGAAGGAGATGGGGGTAGGAGATAGGGGGTAGGAGATGGGGGAAGGGGGTTGGGGGGGAAGGAAGGGGAAGGAGATTGGGGAAGGAGCTAGGGGTAAGGAGATGGGGAAGGAGATGGGGGGAAGGAAGGGAGAAGGAGATGGGGGAACGAGATAGGGGAAGGTGATAGGAGGGGAAGGAAGGGGGAAGGAGATGGGGGGAAGGAGACTGGGGCGGAAGGAACGGGGAAGGAGATAGGGCGGAAGGAGATGTGGGGAAGGAATGGGGCAAGGAGATGGGGGGAGGAGTTAGGTGGGAAAGGAGGGGGGAAGGAGATGGGGGAAAGGAGAGGGAGGAAGCTGATAGGGGAGAAGGAGATGGGGGAAGGAAGGGGAAGGAGATGGGGGTAGGAGATAGGGGGGAAGGAGATGGGGAAGGGGGTTGGGGGGAAGGAAGGGGAAGGAGATTGGGGAAGGAGCTAGTGGGTAAGGAGATGGGGGAAGGAGATGGGGGGACGGAAGGGAGAAGGAGATGGGGAAAGGATATGGGGTTGAATGAAGGGGGAAGGAGATGGGGGAAGGAAGGGGGAAGGAGATGGGGGGGCAGGAAGGGGGAAGGAGATGGGGGAACGAGATAGGGGAAGGTGATAGGAGGGGAAGGAAGGGGGAAGGAGATGGGGGGAAGGAGACTGGGGCAGAAGGAACGGGGAAGGAGATAGGGCGGAAGGAGATGTGGGGAAGGAATGGGGAAAGGAGATGGGGAGGAGTTAGGTGGGAAAGGAGGGGGGAAGGAGATGGGGGAAAGGAGAGGGAAGAAGCTGATAGGGGAGAAGGAGATGGGGGAAGGAAGGGGAAGGAGATAGGGGGGAGGAGATAAGTGGGTAGGAGATAGGGGAGGAGGAGATGGGGAAGGAAGGGGGAAGGAGATAGGGGAAGGAGATAGGGGAAAGAAGATAAGTGGGTAGGAGATAGGGGAGAAGGAGATAAGGGGGAAGGAGAGGGGTTAAGGAGATGGGGAAGGAAGGGGGAAGGAGTTGGGGATGTAGGAAGGGGGAAGGAGATGGGAGGAAAGGAAGGGGGGAGGAAGGGGGAAGGAGATGGGAGGAAAGGAAGGGGGGAGGAGATGGGGGAAAGAGAAGGGGGAAGGAAGGGGGAAGGAGATGGGGGAAGGAGATGGTGGGAAGGTAGGGGATCGTAGATGGGGGAAGGAGAGTGGGGGAAAGAAGGGGAAGGAGATGGTGGAAGTAAGGGTGAAGGAGATAGGGGGAAGGAGATGGGGAAGGAAGGGGGAAGGAGATGGGGGGAAGGAGATAAGGGCAAGTAAGGGGGAAGGAGATAGGGGGAAGCAGATTGCAGGGAAGGAAGGGGGAAGGAGATGGGGGATGGAGATAGGGGGAAGGAGATAGTGGAGAAGGAGACAGGGGGAAGGAGATAAGGGGAAAGGAGATGGGGGAAGGAGTTCCTGGGAAGGAGTTAGGGGGAAGGAGATGGGGTAAGGAGATAGGGGGAAGGAAGGGGAAGGAGATGGGGGAAGGATATAGCGGAAGGAGATGTAGGGAAGGAGATGGGGTAAGGAAGGGAAAAGGAGATGGGGAAGGATATGGGGGGGAAGGAAGGGGGAAGGAGATAGGGGAGAAGGAGATAGGGGGAAGGAGACGGGGAAGGAGATGGGGGAAGGAGGTGGGGGGAAGGAAGGGGATGGAGATTGGGGAAAGATATAGCGGAAGGAGATGTAGGGAAGGAGATGGGGGAAGGAAGGGAAAAGGAGATGGGGAAGGATATTGGGGGGAAGGAAGGGGATGGAGATTGGGGAAGGAGGTAGGGGGTAACGAGATGGGGGGAAGGAGATAAGTGGGTAGGAGATAGAGGAGAAGGAGATGGGGGGGAAGGAAGGCGGAAGGAGATAGGGGAAGGAGAGGGTGGAAGGAAATAGGGGAGAAGTAAATGGGGGGAAGGAAGTGGGAAGGAGATGGGGGAGAAGGAGATGGGGGAAGGAAGGGGAAAGGAGATTGGGGGAGAAGGAGAAAGGGGGAAGGGAGGGAGAAGGAGATGGGGGGAAGGAGAGGTGGGGAAGGAGATAGGGGAGAAGGAGATGGGGGGAAGGAAGGGGGAAGGAGATGGGGGAAGGAGAGGGAAGGAAGGGGGAAGGAGAGGAGAGGGAAGGAAGGGGGAAGGAGAGGAGAGGGAAGGAAGGGGGAAGGAGATGGGGTATGGGGATGGGGGAAGGAAGGGGGAAGGAGATAGGGGAGAAGGAGATGGGGGAAGGAAGGGGAAAGGTGATAGGGTGAAGGAAGGGGGAGGGAGATGGGGAAAGAAGAGTAGGGGAATGAAGGGGAAGGAGTTGGGGTAAGAAAGGGGGAAGGAGATAGGGGGAAGGAGATAGGGGGAAAGGAGATGGGGGAAGGTTGGTGGGAAGGAGATGGGCGGGAAGGAAGGGGGAAGGAGGTAGAGGGAAGCAGATTGGGGGGAAGGAAGGGGGAAGGAGATGGGGGGAAGGAAGGGTGAAGGAGATAGGGGGAAGGAGATGGGGAAGGAAGGGGTAGGAGATGGGGGAAGGAGATAGGGAGAAGGAAGGGGAAGTAGTTGGGGGGATGCAGAAGGGGGTAAGGAGGGGGGTAGGAGATGGGGGGCAAGTAAGGGGGAAGGAGATAGTGGGTAAGGAAGGGTGAAGGAGATAGGGGGAAGGAGATGGGGAAGGAGAGTAGGGGAAAGAAGGGGAAGGAGACGGGGGAAGAAAGGGGGAAAGATATAGGGAGAAGGAGATGGGGGAAGGAGATGGGGGAAGGAAGGGAGAAGGAGATGGGGGAAGGAGATGGGGGGAAGGAAGGGGGAAGGAGATAGGGGAAAGGAGATGGGAGAAGGTGGGGGGAAGGAGATGGGTGGGAAGGAAGGGGAAAGGAGGTAGAGGGAAACAGATTGGGAGAAGGAAGGGGGAAGGAGATGGGGGGAAGGAAGGGTGAAGGAGATGGGGGAAGGAGATGGGGAAGGAAGGGGTAGGAGATGGGGGAAGGAGATAGGGGAAGGAAGGGGGAAGGAGATGGGGGAAGGAAATAGGGGAGAAGTAAATGGGGGGAAGGAATGGGGGATGCAGATAGGGGAGAAGGAGATAGGGGGGAAGGAAGGGGGCACGAGATGGGGGGGTTGGAAGGGGGAAGGAGATGGGAGGGAAGGAAGGGGGAAGGAGATGGGGAAGGAGAGGGGGGGGAAGGAAGGGGGAAGGAGATAGGGGGCAAGGAGATGCGGGGAAGGAAGAGGGAAGGAGATAAGGATGAAGAAGATGGGGAAGGAAGGGGGAAGGAGATGGGGAAAGGAGAGTGGGGGAAAGAAGGGGAAGGAGATGGGGGAAGGAAGGGTGAAGGAGATAGGGGGAAGGAGATGGGGAAGTAAGGGGGAAGGAGATCGGGGAAGGAGATGGGGGAAGGACGGGGGAAGGAGATGGGAAAGGAGAGTAGGGGAAAGAAGGGGAAGGAGACGGGGGAAGGAGATAGGGGGAAGGAGATGGGGGGAAGGAGATAGGGGGAAGGAGATGGGGGAACGAAGGGGGAAGGAGATGGGGGAAGGAGATGGGGGAAGGAAGGGGGAAGGAGATAGGGGAAAGGAGATGGGAGAAGGTGGGGGGAAGGAGATGGGCGGGAAGGAAGGGGAAAGGAGGTAGAGGGAAGCAGATTGGGAGAAGGAAGGGGGAAGGAGATGCGGGGAAGGAAGGGTGAAGGAGAAGGGGGAAGGAGATGGGGGAAGGAGATGGGGAAGGAAGGGGGAAGGAGATGGGGGAAGCAGATTGGGGGGAAGGAAGGGGGAAGGAGATGGGGGGAAAGAGATGTAGGAAGGAAATAGGGGAGAAGTAAATGGGGGGAAGGAATGGGGAAGCAGATAGGGCAGAAGGAGATGTGGGGAAGGAATGGGGAAAGGAGATGGGGGAGGAGTTAGGTGGGAAAGGAGGGGGGAAGGAGATGGGGGAAGGAAAGGGGAAGGAGATAGGGGAAGGAGATGGGGGAAGGATATAGGGGCAAGTAAGGGGGAAGGAGATGGGGGAAGCAGATTGGGGGAAGGAAGGGGGAAGGAGATGGGGAAAGGAGAGTAGGGGAAAGAAGGGGAAGGAGACGGGGGGAAGAAAGGGGGAAGGATATAGGGGGAAGGAGATGGGGGGAAGGAGATAGGGGAACGAAGGGGGAAGGAGATGGGGGAAGGAGATAGGGGGAAGGAAGGGGTAAGGAGATGGGGGGAAGGAGATGGGGGAAGGTGGGTGGAAGGAGATGTGCGGGAAGGAAGGGGGAAGGAGATAGAGGGAAGCAGATTGGGGGGAAGGAAGGGGGAAGGAGATGGGGGAAGGAAGGGGTAGGAGATGGGGGGAAGCAGATGGGGGTAAGGAGGGGGTTAGGAGATGGGGGGCAAGTAAGGGGGAAGGAGATAGGGGGAAGAAAGGGTGAAGGAGATGGGGAAGGAGATGGGGAAGGAAGGGGGAAGTAGATGGGGGAAGGAGATAGGGGCAAGTAAGGGGGAAGGAGATGGGGGGAAGCAGATTGGGGAAGGAGATGGGGGAAGGAGATGGAGGAAGGAAATAGGGGAGAAGTAAATGGGGGGAAGGAATGGGGAAGGAGATGGGGGATGCAGATGGGGGGAAGGAGTTAGGGGGAAGGAAGGGGGCACGAGATGGGGGGGTTGGAAGGGGGAAGGAAATGGGAGGGAAGGAAGGGGGAAGGAGATGGGGAAGGAGAGGGGGAAGGAAGGGGGAAGGAGATAGGGGGCAAGGAGATGCGGGGAAGGAAGAGGGAAGGAGATAAGGATGAAGGAGATGGGGAAGGAAGGGGGAAGGAGATGGGGGGAAGGAGAGTGGGGAAAAGAAGGGGGAAGGAGATGGGGAAGGAAGGGTAAAGGAAATAGGGGGATGGAGATGTGGAAGGAAGGGGGAAGGAGATCGGGGAGGAGATGGGGGAAGGAAGGGGGAAGGAAATGAGGGAAGGAGAGTTGGGGAAAGAAGGGGGAAGGAGATAAGGGGGAAGCAGATTGGGCGGAAGGAAGGGGGAAGGAGATGGGGGATGGAGGTAGGGATGAAGGAGATAAGTGGGTAGGAGATAGGGGAGGAGGAGATGGGGGAAGGAAAGGGGAAGGAGATAGGGGAAGGAGATGGGGGAAGCAGATAAGGGGGTAGGAGATAGGGGAGAAGGAGATAAGGGGGAAGGAGAGGGGTGAAGGAGATGGGGAAGGAAGGGGGAAGGAGATGGGGAAGGAGAGGGAGGAAGGAAATAGGGGAGAAGTAAATGGGGGGAAGGAAGGGGGAAGGAGATGGGGGATGGAGAAAGGGGGGAAGGAGATAAGTGGGTAGAAGATAAGGGAGAAGGAGATGGGGGAATGGAGATAGGGGGAAGGAGATAGTGGACAAGGAGATAGGGGGAAGGAGATAAGGGGAAAGGAGATGGGGTATGGAGATGGGGGAAGGAGATAGGTTGAAGGAGGTGTGGTAAGGAGATAGGGGCAAGGAAGAAGGAAAGAGATGGGGAAGGATATAGCGGAAGGAGATGGAGAGAAGGAAGGGAAAAGGAGATATGGGGAAGGATATGGGGGGAAGGAAGGGGGAAGGAGATTGGGGAAGGAGCTAGGGGGTAAGGAGATGGGGGGAAGGAGATGGGGGAAGGAAGGGCGAAGGAGATTGGGGGAAGGATATGGGAGGGAAGGAAGGGGGAAGGAGATTGGGGGAAGGATATGGGAGGGAAGGAAGGGGGAAGGAGATGGGGGGAAGGAGATTGGGGTGGAAGGAAGGGGGAAGGAGATAGGGCGGAAGGAGATGTGGGGAAGGAATGGGGAAAGGAGATGGTGGAAGAGTTAGGTGGGAAAGGAGGGGGGAAGGAGATGGGTGAAAGGAGAGGGAGGAAGGAGATAGGGGAGAAGGAGATGGGGGGAAGGAGGTGGGGGGAAGGAAGGGGAAGGAGATTGGGGAAGGAGCTGGGGGTAAGGAGATGGGGGTAAGGAGATGGGACGAAGGAAGGGGGAAGGAGATGGGGGGAAGGAAGTGTGAAGGAGATGGGGGGAACGAGATTGGGGAAGGTGATAGGAGGGGAAGGAAGGGGGAAGGAGATGGGGGGAAGGAGATTGGGGCAGAAGGAAGGGGGAAGGAGATAGGGCGGAAGGAGATGTGGGGAAGGAATGGGGAAAGGAGATGGGGGGAGGAGTTAGGTGGGAAAGGAGGGGGGAAGGAGATGGGGGAAAGGAGAGGGTGGAAGGTGATGGGGAGAAGGAGATGGGGGAAGGAAGGGGAAGGAGATTGGGGAAGGAGATGGGGGGAAGCAAATAAGGGGATAGGAGATAGGGGAGAAGGAGATGGGGAAGGAAAGGGGAAGGAGATTGGGGAAGGAGATGGGGGGAAGGAGATGGGGGAAGGAAGGGGGAAGGAGTTGGGGGGTGTAGGAAGGGGGAAGGAGATGGGAGGGAAGGAAGGGGGAAGGAGAAGGGGGGAAGAAAGTGGGAAGGAGATAGGAGGAAGGAGATGGGGGGAAGGAATGGGGAAGGAGATGTGGAAAAGAGATGGGGGAAGGAGAGGGGGGAAGGAGGATGGGGGGAGGAAGGGGGAAGGAGAGGGAAGGGAAGAAAGGGGGAAGGAGATAGAGGGGAAGGTGATGGGGAAGGTAGGGGGTCGTAGATGGGGGGAAGGAGAGTGGAGGAAAGAAGGGGGAAGGAGATAGGGGGAAGGAAGGGTGAAGGAGATGGGGGAAGGAGATGGGGAAGGAAGGGGGAAGTAGATGGGGGAAGGAGATAGGGGCAAGTAAGGGGGAAGGAGATGGGGGGAAGCAGATTGGGGGAAGGAGATGGGGGAAGGAGATGGAGGAAGGAAATAGGGGAGAAGTAAATGGGGGGAAGGAATGGGGAAGGAGATGGGGGATGCAGATGGGGGGAAGGAGTTAGGGTGGAAGGAAGGGGGCACGAGATGGGGGGGTTGGAAGGGGGAAGGAAATGGGAGGGAAGGAAGGGGGAAGGAGATTGGGAAGGAGAGGGGGAAGGAAGGGGGAAGGAGATAGGGGGCAAGGAGATGCGGGGAAGGAAGAGGGAAGGAGATAAGGATGAAGGAGATGGGGAAGGAAGGGGGAAGGAGATGGGGGGAAGGAGAGTGGGGAAAAGAAGGGGGAAGGAGATGGGGAAGGAAGGGTGAAGGAAATAGGGGGATGGAGATGTGGAAGGAAGGGGGAAGGAGATCGGGGAGGAGATGGGGGAAGGAAGGGGGAAGGAAATGAGGGAAGGAGAGTTGGGGAAAGAAGGGGGAAGGAGATAAGGGGGAAGCAGATTGGGCGGAAGGAAGGGGGAAGGAGATGGGGGATGGAGGTAGGGATGAAGGAGATAAGTGGGTAGGAGATAGGGGAGGAGGAGATGGGGGAAGGAAAGGGGAAGGAGATAGGGGAAGGAGATGGGGGAAGCAGATAAGGGGGTAGGAGATAGGGGAGAAGGAGATAAGGGGGAAGGAGAGGGGTGAAGGAGATGGGGGAAGGAAGGGGGAAGGAGATGGGGAAGGAGAGGGAGGAAGGAAATAGGGGAGAAGTAAATGGGGGGAAGGAGATGGGGGATGGAGAAAGGGGGGAAGGAGATAAGTGGGTAGAAGATAAGGGAGAAGGAGATGGGGGAATGGAGATAGGGGGAAGGAGATAGTGGACAAGGAGATAGGGGGAAGGAGATAAGGGGAAAGGAGATGGGGTATGGAGATGGGGGAAGGAGATAGGTTGAAGGAGATGTGGTAAGGAGATAGGGGCAAGGAAGAAGGAAAGAGATGGGGAAGGATATAGCGGAAGGAGATGGAGAGAAGGAAGGGAAAAGGAGATATGGGGAAGGATATGGGGGGGAAGGAAGGGGGAAGGAGATTGGGGAAGGAGCTAGGGGGTAAGGAGATGGGGGGAAAGAGATGGGGGAAGGAAGGGCGAAGGAGATTGGGGGAAGGATATGGGAGGGAAGGAAGGGGGAAGGAGATTGGGGGAAGGATATGGGAGGGAAGGAAGGGGGAAGGAGATTGGGGGAAGGATATGGGAGGGAAGGAAGGGGGAAGGAGATGGGGGGAAGGAGATTGGGGTGGAAGGAAGGGGGAAGGAGATAGGGCGGAAGGAGATGTGGGGAAGGAATGGGGAAAGGAGATGGTGGAGGAGTTAGGTGGGAAAGGAGGGGGGAAGGAGATGGGTGAAAGGAGAGGGAGGAAGGAGATAGGGGAGAAGGAGATGGGGGGAAGGAGGTGGGGGGAAGGAAGGGGAAGGAGATTGGGGAAGGAGCTGGGGGTAAGGAGATGGGGGTAAGGAGATGGGACGAAGGAAGGGGGAAGGAGATGGGGGGAAGGAAGTGTGAAGGAGATGGGGGGAACGAGATTGGGGAAGGTGATAGGAGGGGAAGGAAGGGGGAAGGAGATGGGGGGAAGGAGATTGGGGCAGAAGGAAGGGGGAAGGAGATAGGGCGGAAGGAGATGTGGGGAAGGAATGGGGAAAGGAGATGGGGGGAGGAGTTAGGTGGGAAAGGAGGGGGGAAGGAGATGGGGGAAAGGAGAGGGTGGAAGGTGATGGGGAGAAGGAGATGGGGGAAGGAAGGGGAAGGAGATTGGGGAAGGAGATGGGGGGAAGCAAATAAGGGGATAGGAGATAGGGGAGAAGGAGATGGGGAAGGAAAGGGGAAGGAGATTGGGGAAGGAGATGGGGGGAAGGAGATGGGGGAAGGAGATGGGGGAAGGAAGGGGGAAGGAGTTGGGGGGTGTAGGAAGGGGGAAGGAGATGGGAGGGAAGGAAGGGGGAAGGAGAAGGGGGGAAGAAAGGGGGAAGGAGATAGGAGGAAGGAGATGGGGGAAGGAATGGGGAAGGAGATGTGGAAAAGAGATGGGGGAAGGAGAGGGGGGAAGGAGGATGGGGTGAGGAAGGGGGAAGGAGAGGGAAGGGAAGAAAGGGGGAAGGAGATAGAGGGGAAGGTGATGGGGAAGGTAGGGGGTCGTAGATGGGGGGAAGGAGAGTGGAGGAAAGAAGGGGGAAGGAGATAGGGGGAAGGAAGGGTGAAGGAGATAGGGTGAAGGAGATGGGGAAGGAAGGGGGAAGGAGATAGAGGGGAAGGTGATGGGGGGAAGGTAGGGGGTCGTAGATGGGGGGAAGGAGAGTGGAGGAAAGAAGGGGGAAGGAGATAGGGGGAAAGAAGGGGGAAGGAGATGGGGGAAGGAGATGGGGAAGTAAGGGGGAAGGAGATCGGGGAAGGAGATGGGGGAAGGAAGGGGGAAGGAGATGGGGGAAGGAGATAGGGGGAAAGAAGGGGGAAGGAGATAGGGGAAGCAGATTGGGGGAAGGAAGGTGGAAGGAGATGGGGAAGGAGAGGGAGGAAGGAAATAGGGGAGAAGTAAATGGGGGGAAGGAAGGGGGAAGGAGATGGGTGATGGAGAAAGGGGGGAAGGAGATAAGTGGGTAGAAGATAAGGGAGAAGGAGATGGGGGAATGGAGATGGGGGAAGGAGATAGTGGACAAGGAGATGGGGGAAGGAGATAAGGGGAAAGGAGATGGGGGAGGAGATGGGAGAAGGAGATAGGTTGAAGGAGATGTGGTAAGGAGATAGGGGCAAGGAAGGGGGAAAGAGATGGGGAAGGATATAGCGGAAGGAGATGGAGTGAAGGAAGGGAAAAGGAGATAGGGGGAAGGATATGGGGGGAAGGAAGGGGGAAGGAGATTGGGGATGGAGGTAGGGATGAAGGAGATAAGTGGGTAGGAGATAGGGGGAGGAGGAGATGGGGGAAGGAAAGGGGAAGGAGATAGGGGAAGGAGATGGGGAAGCAGATAAGGGGGTAGGAGATAGGGGAGAAGGAGATAAGGGGGAAGGAGAGGGGTGAAGGAGATGGGGGAAGGAAGGGGGAAGGAGATGGGGAAGGAGAGGGAGGAAGGAAATAGGGGAGAAGTAAATGGGGGGAAGGAAGGGGGAAGGAGATGGGGGATGGAGAAAGGGGGGAAGGAGATAAGTGGGTAGAAGATAAGGGAGAAGGAGATGGGGGAATGGAGATAGGGGGAAGGAGATAGTGGACAAGGAGATAGGGGGAAGGAGATAAGGGGAAAGGAGATGGGGTATGGAGATGGGGGAAGGAGATAGGTTGAAGGAGATGTGGTAAGGAGATGGGGCAAGGAAGAAGGAAAGAGATGGGGAAGGATATAGCGGAAGGAGATGGAGAGAAGGAAGGGAAAAGGAGATATGGGGAAGGATATGGGGGGAAGGAAGGGGGAAGGAGATTGGGGAAGGAGCTAGGGGGTAAGGAGATGGGGGAAGGAGATGGGGGAAGGAAGGGAGAAGGAGATTGGGGGAAGGATATGGGAGGGAAGGAAGGGGGAAGGAGATTGGGGGAAGGATATGGGAGGGAAGGAAGGGGGAAGGAGATGGGGGGAAGGAGATTGGGGTGGAAGGAAGGGGGAAGGAGATAGGGCGGAAGGAGATGTGGGGAAGGAATGGGGAAAGGAGATGGTGGAGGAGTTAGGTGGGAAAGGAGGGGGGAAGGAGATGGGTGAAAGGAGAGGGAGGAAGGAGATAGGGGAGAAGGAGATGGGGGGAAGGAGGTGGGGGGAAGGAAGGGGAAGGAGATTGGGGAAGGAGCTGGGGGTAAGGAGATGGGGGTAAGGAGATGGGAGGAAGGAAGGGGGAAGGAGATGGGGGGAAGGAAGTGTGAAGGAGATGGGGGGAACGAGATTGGGGAAGGTGATAGGAGGGGAAGGAAGGGGGAAGGAGATGGGGGGAAGGAGATTGGGGCAGAAGGAAGGGGGAAGGAGATAGGGCGGAAGGAGATGTGGGGAAGGAATGGGGAAAGGAGATGGGGGGAGGAGTTAGGTGGGAAAGGAGGGGGGAAGGAGATGGGGGAAAGGAGAGGGTGGAAGGTGATGGGGAGAAGGAGATGGGGGAAGGAAGGGGAAGGAGATTGGGGAAGGAGATGGGGGGAAGCAGATAAGGGGGTAGGAGATAGGGGAGAAGGAGATGGGGGAAGGAAAGGGGAAGGAGATTGGGGAAGGAGATGGGGGGAAGGAGATGGGGGAAGGAAGGGGAAAGGTGTTGGGGGGTGTAGGAAGGGGGAAGGAGATGGGAGGGAAGGAAGGGGGAAGGAGAAGGGGGGAAGAAAGGGGGAAGGAGATAGGGGGAAGGAGATGGGGGGAAGGAATGGGGAAGGAGATGTGGAAAAGAGATGGGGGAAGGAGAGGGGGGAAGGAGGATGGGGGGAGGAAGGGGGAAGGAGAGGGAAGGGAAGAAAGGGGGAAGGAGATAGAGGGGAAGGTGATGGGGAATGTAGGGGGTCGTAGATGGGGGGAAGGAGAGTGGAGGAAAGAAGGGGGAAGGAGATAGGGGGAAGGAAGGGTGAAGGAGATAGGGTGAAGGAGATGGGGAAGGAAGGGGGAAGGAGATAGAGGGGAAGGTGATGGGGGGAAGGTAGGGGGTCGTAGATGGGGGGAAGGAGAGTGGAGGAAAGAAGGGGGAAGGAGATAGGGGGAAAGAAGGGGGAAGGAGATGGGGGAAGGAGATGGGGAAGTAAGGGGGAAGGAGATCGGGGAAGGAGATGGGGGAAGGAAGGGGGAAGGAGATGGGGGAAGGAGAGTTGGGGAAAGAAGGGGGAAGGAGATAGGGGGAAGCAGATTGGGGGAAGGAAGGTGGAAGGAGATGGGGAAGGAGAGGGAGGAAGGAAATAGGGGAGAAGTAAATGGGGGGCAGGAAGGGGGAAGGAGATGGGGGATGGAGAAAGGGGGGAAGGAGATAAGTGGGTAGAAGATAAGGGAGAAGGAGATGGGGGAATGGAGATGGGGAAGGAGATAGTGGACAAGGAGATGGGGGAAGGAGATAAGGGGAAAGGAGATGGGGGAGGAGATGGGGGAAGGAGATAGGTTGAAGGAGATGTGGTAAGGAGATAGGGGCAAGGAAGGGGGAAAGAGATGGGGAAGGATATAGCGGAAGGAGATGGAGTGAAGGGAGGGAAAAGGAGATAGGGGGAAGGATATGGGGGGAAGGAAGGGGGAAGGAGATTGGGGAAGGAGCTAGGGGGTAAGGAGATGGGGGGAAGGAGATGGGGGAAGGAAGGGAGAAGGAGATTGGGGGAAGGATATGGGAGAGAAGGATGGGGGAAGGATATGGGAGGGAAGGAAGGGGGAAGGAGATGGGGGAAGGAGATTGGGGTGGAAGGAAGGGGGAAGGAGATAGGGCGGAAGGAGATGTGGGGTAGGAATGGGGAAAGGAGATGGGGGAGGAGTTAGGTGGGAAAGGAGGGGGGAAGGAGATGGGTGAAATGAGAGGGAGGAAGGAGATAGGGGAGAAGGAGATGGGGAGAAGGAGGTGGAGGGAAGGAAGGGGAAGGAGATTGGGGAAGGAGCAGGGGGTAAGGAGATGGGGGTAAGGAGATGGGAGGAAGGAAGGGAGAAGGAGATGGGGGAAGGATATTGGTGAGAAGGAAGGGGGAAGGAGATGGGGGGAAGGAAGTGTGAAGGAGATGGGGGGAACGAGATTGGGGAAGGTGATAGGAGGGGAAGGAAGGGGGAAGGAGATGGGGGAAGGAGATTGGGGCGGAAGGAAGGGGGAAGGAGATAGGGCGGAAGGAGATGTGGGGAGGAGTTAGGTGGGAAAGGAGGGGTGGAACGAGATGGGGGAAGGAGATGGGGGAAGGAATGGGAAAGGAGATGGGGAAAAGAGATGGGGGAAGGAGAGGGAGGAAGGAGGATGGGGGAGGAAGATGGAAGGAGAGGGAAGGGAAGGAAGGGGGAAGGAGATGGGGGTAGGAGAGGGGGGAAGGAAGGGGGAAGGAGATAGAGGGGAAGGTGATTGGGGGAAGGTAGGGGGTCGTAGATGGGGGGGAAGGAGAGTGGAGGAAAGAAGGGGGAAGGAGATAGGTGGAAGGAAGGGTGAAGGAGATGGGGGAAGGAGATAGGGGCAAGTAAGGGGGACGGAGATAGGGGGAAGCAGATTGGGGGAACGAAGGGGGAAGGAGATGGAGGAAGGCGAGGGAGGAAGGAAATAGGGGAGAAGTAAATGGGGGGAAGGAAGGGGGAAGGAGATGGGGGATGGAGATGGGGGGAAGGAGATAAGTGGGTAGGAGATAGGGGAGGAGGAGATGGGGGAAGGAAAGGGGAAGGAGATAGGGGAAGGAGATGGGTGAAGCAGATAAGGGGGTAGGAGATAGGGGAGAAGGAGATAAGGGGGAAGGAGAGGGGTGAAGGAGATGGGGGAAGGAAGGGGGAAGGAGTTGGGGGGTGTAGGAAGGGGGAAGGAGATGGGAGGGAAGGAAGGTGGAAGGAGATGGGGAAGGAGAGGGAGGAAGGAAATAGGGGAGAAGTAAATGGGGGGAAGGAAGGGGGAAGGAGATTGGGGATGGAGAAAGGGGGGAAGGAGATAAGTGGGTAGAAGATAAGGGAGAAGGAGATGGGGGAATGGAGATAGGGGGAAGGAGATAGTGGACAAGGAGATAGGGGGAAGGAGATAAGGGGAAAGGAGATGGGGGAGGAGATGGGGGAAGGAGATAGGTTGAAGGAGATGTGGTAAGGATATAGGGGCAAGGAAGGGGGAAAGAGATGGGGAAGGATATAGTGGAAGGAGATGGAGTGAAGGAAGGGAAAAGGAGATATGGGGAAGGATATGGGGGGAAGGAAGGGGGAAGGAGATTGGGGAAGGAGCTAGGGGGTAAGGAGATGGGGGGAAGGAGATGGGGGAAGGAAGGGAGAAGGAGATTGGGGGAAGGATATGGGAGGGAAGGAATGGGGAAAGGAGATGGGGGGAGGAGTTAGTTGGGAAAGGAGGGGGGAAGGAGATGGGGGGATGGAGATGGGGGAAGGAATGGGAAAGGAGATGGGGGAAAGAGATGGGGGAAGGAGAGGGAGGAAGTAGGATGGGGGAGGAAGGGGGAAGGAGAGGGAAGGGAAGGAAGGGGGAAGGAGATGGGGGTAGGAGAGGGGGGAAGGAAGGGGGAAGGAGATAGAGGGGAAGGTGATGGGGGGAAGGTAGGGGGTCGTAGATGGGGAGGAAGGAGAGTGGAGGAAAGAAGGGGGAAGGAGATAGGTGGAAGGAAGTGTGAAGGAGATAGGGGGAAGGAGATGGGGAAGGAAGGGGGAAGGAGATGGGGGAAGGAGATAGGGGCAAGTAAGCGGGAAGGAGATAGGGGAAGCAGATTGGGGGGAAGGAAGGAGGAAGGAAATAGGGGGGAAGTAAATGGGGGGAAGGAAGGGATAAGGAGATGGGGGAAGGATATTGGTGGGAAGGAAGGGGGAAGGAGATGGGGGGAAGGAAGTGTGAAGGAGATGGGGGGAACGAGATTGGGGAAGGTGATAGGAGGGGAAGGAAGGGGGATTGAGATGGGGGGAAGGAGATTGGGGCAGAAGGAAGGGGGAAGGAGATAGGGCGGAAGGAGATGTGGGGAAAAATAGGGAAAGGAGATGGGGGGAGGAGTTAGGTGGGAAAGGAGGGGGGGAAGGAGATGGGGGAAAGGAGAGGGAGGAAGGTGATAGGGGAGAAGGAGATGGGGGAAGGAAGGGGAAGGAGATTGGGGAAGGAGATGGGGGGAAGCAGATAAGGGGGTAGGAGATAGGGGAGAAGGAGATAGGGGAAGGAAAGGGGAAGGAGATTGGGGAAGGAGATGGGGGGAAGGAGATGGGGGAAGGAAGGGGGAAGGAGTTGGGGGGTGTAGGAAGGGGGAAGGAGATGGGAGGGAAGGAAGGGGGAAGGAGAAGGGGGGAAGAAAGGGGGAAGGAGATAGGGGGAAGGAGATGGGGGAAGGAATGGGGAAGGAGATGTGGAAAAGAGATGGGAAGGAGAGGGGGAAGGAGGATGGGGGGAGGAAGGGGGAAGGAGAGGGAAGGGAAGAAAGGGGGAAGGAGATGGGGGGAGGAGAGGGGGGAAGGAAGGGGGAAGGAGATAGAGGGGAAGGTGATGGGGGAAGGTAGGGAGTCATAGATGGGGGGAAGGAGAGTGGAGGAAAGAAGGGGGAAGGAGATAGGGGGAAGGAAGGGTGAAGGAGATAGGGTGAAGGAGATGGGGAAGGAAGGGGGGAAGGAGATGGGGGAAGGAGATAGGGGCAAGTAAGGGGGAAGGAGATGGGGGAAGCAGATTGGGGGAAGGAAGGGGGAAGGAGATGGGGGAAGGAGAGGGAGGAAGGAAATAGGGGAGAAGTAAATGGGGGGAAGGAAGGGGGAAGGAGATGGGGGATGGAGATGGGGGAAGGGTATGGGGGGAAGGAAGGGGGAAGGAGATAGGGGAGAAGGAGATAGGGGGAAGGAGTTGGGTGGAAGGAGATGGGGGAACGAGGTGGGGCGGAATGAAGGGGGTGGAGATTGGGGAAGTAGGTCAGGGGTAACGAGATGGGGGGAAGGAGATGCGGGAAAGAAAGGGAGAAGGAGATGGGGGGAAGGATATGGGGGGGAAGGAAGGGGAAGAAGATAGGGGAAGGAGATAGGAGGGGAAGGAAGGGGGAAGGAGATGGGGGAAAGAGATTGGGGCGGAAGGAAGGAGGAAGGAGATAGGGCGGAAGGAGATGTGGGGAAGGAATGGGGAAAGGAGATGGGGGGAGGCATTAGGTGGGGAAGGAGGGGGGAAGGAGATGGGGTAAAGGAGAGGGAGGAAGGAGATGGGGGAAGGAGATAGGGGAGAAGATAATTGGGTAGGAGATAGGGGAGGAGGAGATGGGGGAAGGAAGGGGGAAGGAGATGGGGAAGGAGATGGGGGGAAGGAGATAAGGGGTTAGGAGATAGAGGAGAAGGAGATGGGGGTAAGGAAGGGCGAAGGAGATAGGGGAGAAGGAGAAAGGAGGAAGGGAGTAGGAAATGGGGAGAAGGAGGTGGTGGGAAGGAAGGCGGAAGGAGATGGGGAGAATGAGAGGGGTGAAGGATATAGGGGGAAAGGAAGGGGGAATGAGATGTGGAACAAAGGGGGAAGGAGATATTGGAATGAGATAGGGGGAAATGAGATGGGCGGGACGGAAGGGGGAAGGAGGTAGGGGGGAAGCAGATTGGGGGGAAGGAAGGGGGAAGGAGATGAGAGAAGGAGAGGGAGGAAGGAAATAGGAGAGAAGTAAATGGGGGGAAGGAAGTGGGAAGGAGATGGGGGAAGGAAATAGGGAGGAAGGATGGGGTAATGAGATAGGGGAGAAGGAGATAGGGGGAATGAAGGGGGAAGGAGATAGGGGAGAAGAAGATGGGGAAGGAAGGGGAAGGAGATTTGGGGAGAAGGAGAAAGGGGGAAGGGAGGGAGAAGGAGATGGGGGGAAGGAGAGGTAGGGAAGGAGATAGGGGAGAAGGAGAGGAGAGGGCAGGAAGGGGGAAGGAGAGGTGAGGAAGGAGATAGGGGAGAAGGAGATGGGGGAAGGAAGGGGGAAGGAGACGGGGTAAGGGGATGGGGGAAGGAGATGGGGAAGGAAGGGGGAAGGAGATAGGGGAGAAGGAGATGGGGAAGGAAGGGGAAAGGTGATAAGGGAAGGAAGGGGGAAGGAGATGGGGAAAGGAGAGTAGGGGAAAGAAGGGGAAGGAGATGGGGGAAGAAAGGGGGAAGGAGATAGGGTGAAGGAGGTTAAGGAACGAAGGGGAAGGAGATGGGGGGAGGAGATAGGTTGGAAGGAAGGGTGAAGGAGATAGGGGGGAAGGAGATGGGGGAAGGTGGGTGGAAAGGAGATGGGCGGGAATGAAGGGGGAAGGAGATGGGGGAAGGAAGGGTGAAGGAGATGGGGGAAGGAGATGGGGAAGGAAGGGGTAGGAGATGGGGGAAGGAGATAGGGGGAAGGAAGGGGGAAGGAGATGGGGGGAAGCAGATGGGGGTAAGGAGAGGGGTAGGAGATGGGGGCAAGAAAGGGGGAAGAAGATGGGGGGAAGGAAGGGTGAAGGAGATAGGGGAAAGGAGATGGGGTAGGAAGGGGGAAGGAGATGGGGAAGGAGATAGGGGCAAGTAAGGGGGAAGGAGATGGGGCGAAGCAGACTGGGGGAAGGAAGGGGGAAGGAGATGGGGGAAGGAGAGGGAGGAAGGAAATATGGGGGAAGTAAATGGGGGAAAGAAGGTGGAAGGAGATGGGGGATGCAGATGGGGGGAAGGAGATGGGGGAAGGAAGGGGGCACCAGATGGGGGGTTGGATTGGGGAATGAGATGGGAGGGGAGGAAGGGGGAAGGAGATGGGGAAGGAGAGGGGGGAAGGAAGGGGGAAGGAGATAGGGGAAGGAGATAGGGGGAAGGAGATAAGGGGATAGGAGATAGGGGAGAAGGAGATAAGGGGGAAGGAGAGGGGTGAAGGAGATGGGGGAAGGAAGGGGGAAGGAGTTGGGAGGGAAGGAAGGGGGAAGGAGAAGGGGGGAAGGAAGGGGGAAGGAGATAGGGGGTAGGAGATGGGTGGAAGGAATGGGGAAGGAGATGGGGGAAAAGAGATGGGGGAAGGAGAGGGGGGAAGGAGATGGGGGAGGAAGGGGGAAGGTGAGTGGAGGGAAGGAATGGGGAAGGAGATGGGGGAAGGAGAGGGGTTAAGGAAGGGGGAAGGAGATAGAGGGGAAGGTAATGGGGGAAGGTAGGGGGTCGTAGATGGGGGGAAGGAGAGTGGGGGAAAGGAAGGGGGAAGGAGATGGGAGAAGGAGAGGGAGGAAGGAAATAGGGGAGAAGTTAATGGGGGAAGGAAGGGGGAAGGAGATGGGGGATGGAGATAGGGGGGAAGGAGATAAGTGGGTAGGAGATAGGGGAGGAGGAGATGGGGGCCGGAGATAGGGGGAAAGAGATAGTGGAGAAGGAGATAGGGGGAAGGAGATAAGGGGAAAGGAGTTGGGGGAAGGAGATAGGGGGAAGGAGATGGGGGAAGGAGATGGGGTAAGGAGATAGTGGGGAAGGAAGGGGAAGGAGATGGGGGGAAGGATATAGCGGAAGGAGATGTAGGGAAGGAAGGGAAAAGGAGATGGGGAAGGATATGGGGGGAAGGAAGGGGGAAGGAGATGGGGGTAGGAGGTGGGGGGGAAGGAAGGGGATGGAGATTGGGGAAGGAGGTAGGGGTTAACGAGATGGGGGAAGGAGATGCGGGAAAGAATGGGAGAAGGAGATGGGGGAAGGATCTGGGGGGAAGAAAGGGGAAGAAGATGGGGGAAGGAGATGGGGGAACGAGATAGGGGAAGGAGATAAGTGGGTAGAAGATAGGGGAGGAGGAGATGGGGGGAAGGAAGGGGGAAGGAGATGGGGAAGGAGATGGGGGGAAGCAGATGGGGGGAAGGAGATGGGGGGACGGAGATAGTGGGAAGGAGATAGTGGAGAAGGAGATCGGGGGAAGGAGATAGGGGGAAGGAGATGGGGTAAGGAGATAGGGAGGAAGGAAGGGGAAGGAGATGGGGGAAGGATATAGCGGAAGGAGATGTAGGGAAGGAGATGGGGGAAGGAAGGGAAAAGGAGATGGGGGGAAGGAGATGGGGGGAAGTAGGTGGGGGGGAATGAAGGGGATGGAGATTGGGGAAGTAGGTCGGGGGTAACGAGATGGGGGGAAGGAGATGCAGGAAAGAAAGGGAGAAGGAGATGGGGGGAAGGATATGGGGGGGAAGGAAGGGGAAGAAGATGGGGGAAGGAGATGGGGGAATGAGATAGGGGAAGGAGATAGGAGGGGAAGGAAGGGGGAAGGAGATGGGGGAAGGAGATTGGGGCGGAAGGAAGGGGGAAGGAGATAGGGCGGAAGGAGATGAGGGGAAGGAATGGGGAAAGGAGATGGGGGAGGAGTTAGGTGGGGAAGGAGGGGGGAAGGAGATGGGGAAAGGAGAGGGAGGAAGGAGTTGGGGGAGAAGGAGATGGGGAAAGGAAGGGGGAAGGAGATGGGGGAAGGAGATAGGGGGAAGAAGATAAGTGGGTAGGAGATAAGGGAGGAGGAGATGGGGGAAGGAAGGGGGAAGGAGATAGGGGAAGGAGATGGGGGAAGGAGATAGGGGGAAGAAGATAAGGGGGTAGGAGATAGGGGAGGAGGAGATGGGGGGAAGGAAGGGGGAAGGAGATGGGGAAGGAGATGGGGGGAAGGAGATAAGGGGTTAGGAGATAGAGGAGAAGGAGATGGGGGTTAGGAAGGGCGAAGGAGATAGGGGAGAAGGAGGTGGTGGGAAGGAAGGCGGAAGGAGATAGGGGAGAAGGAGAAAGGGGGAAGGGAGAAGGAGATGGGGAGAAGGAGAGGGGTGAAGGATATAGGGGGAAAGGAAGGGGGAAGGAGATGGGGGAACGAAGGGGGAAGGAGATGGGGGAATGAGATAGGGGGAAAGGAGATGGGCAGGACGGAAGGGGGAAGGAGGTAGGGGGGAAGCAGATTGGGGGGAAGGAAGGGGAAGGAGATGGGGGAAGGAGAGGGAGGAAGGAAATAGGAGAGAAGTAAATGGGTGGAAGTAAGTGGGAAGGAGATAGGGGTGAAGGAGATGGGGGAAGGATGGGGTAAGGAGATAGGGGAGAAGGAGATAGGGGGAATGAAGGGGGAAGGAGATAGGGGAGAAGGAGATGGGGGAAGGAAGCGGGAAGGAGATTGGGGGAGAAGGAGAAAGAGGGAAGGGAGGGTGAAGGAGATTGGGGGAAGGAGAGGTGGGGAAGGAGATCGGGGAGAAGGAAATAGGGGGGAAGGAGATGGGGGAGGAGAGGAGAGGGAAGGAAGTGGGAAGGAGAGGAGAGGGAAGGAAGGGGGAAGGAGATGGGGTAAGGGGATGGGGGAAGGAAGGGGGAAGGAGATAGGGGAGAAGGAGATGGGGGAAGGAAGGGGAAAGGTGATAGGGGGAAGGAAGGGGGAAGGAAATGGGGAAAGGAGAGTAGGGGAAAGAAGGGGAAGGAGATGGGGAAGAAAGGGGGAAGGAGATAGGGTGAAGGAGATTAAGGATCGAAGGGGGGAAGGAGATGGGGGGGAGGAGATAGGGTGGAAGGAAGGGTGAAGGAGATAGGGGGAAGGAGATGGGGGAAGGTGGGGGGAAAGGAGATGGGCGGGAAGGAAGGGGGAAGGAGGTAGAGGGAAGCAGATTGGGGGGAAGGAAGGGGGAAGGAGATGGGGGAAGGAAGGGTGAAGGAGATAGGGGGAAGGAGATGGGGAAGGAAGGGGTAGGAGATGGGGGGAAGGATATAGGGGGAAGGAAGGGGGAAGGAGATGGGGGGAAGCAGATGGGGGTAAGGAGGGGGGTAGGAGATGGGGGCAAGAAAGGGGGAAGAAGATGGGGGGAAGGAAGGGTGAAGGAGATAGGGGGAAGGAAATGGGGAAGGAAGGGGGAAGGAGATGGGGGAAGGAGATAGGGGCAAGTAAGGGTGAAGGAGATAGGGGGAAGGAGATGGGGAAGGAAGGGGGAAGGAGATGGGGGAAGGAGATAGGGGCAAGTAAGGGGGAGGGAGATGGGGCGAAGCAGATTGGGGGGAAGGAAGGAGGAAGGAGATGGGGGGAAGGAGAGGGAGGAAGGAAATGGGGGGAAGTAAATGGGGGGAAGGAATGTGGAAGGAGATGGGGGATGCAGATGGAGGAAGGAGATGGGGGGAAGGAAGGGGGCACGAGATGGGGGGGTTGGATTGGGGAATGAGATGGGAGGGGAGGAAGGGGGAAGGAGATGGGGAAGGAGAGGGGGCAAGGAAGGGGGAAGGAGATCGGGGAAGGAGATAGGGGGAAGGAGATAAGGGGGTAGGAGATGGGGAGAAGGAGATAAGGGGGAAGGAGATGGGGGAAGGAAGGGTGAAGGAGATGGGGGAAGGAAGGGGTAGGAGATGGGGGAAGGAGATAGGGGGAAGGAAGGGGGAAGGAGATGGGGGGAAGCAGATGGGGGTAAGGAGAGGGGTAGGAGATGGGGGCAAGAAAGGGGGAAGAAGATGGGGGAAGGAAGGGTGAAGGAGATAGGGGAAAGGAGATGGGGTAGGAAGGGGGAAGGAGATGGGGAAGGAGATAGGGGCAAGTAAGGGGGAAGGAGATGGGGCGAAGCAGACTGGGGGAAGGAAGGGGGAAGGAGATGGGGGAAGGAGAGGGAGGAAGGAAATATGGGGGAAGTAAATGGGGGGAAAGAAGGTGGAAGGAGATGGGGGATGCAGATGGGGGGAAGGAGATGGGGGGAAGGAAGGGGGCACCAGATGGGGGGTTGGATTGGGGAATGAGATGGGAGGGGAGGAAGGGGGAAGGAGATGGGGAAGGAGAGGGGGGAAGGAAGGGGGAAGGAGATAGGGGAAGGAGATAGGGGGAAGGAGATAAGGGGATAGGAGATAGGGGAGAAGGAGATAAGGGGGAAGGAGAGGGGTGAAGGAGATGGGGAAGGAAGGGGGAAGGAGTTGGGAGGGAAGGAAGGTGGAAGGAGAAGGGGGGGAAGGAAGGGGGAAGGAGATAGGGGGTAGGAGATGGGTGGAAGGAATGGGGAAGGAGATGGGGGTAAAGAGATGGGGGAAGGAGAGGGGGGAAGGAGATGGGGGAGGAAGGGGGAAGGTGAGTGGAGGGAAGGAATGGGGAAGGAGATGGGGGAAGGAGAGGGGGGAAGGAAGGGGGAAGGAGATAGAGGGGAAGGTGATGGGGGAAGGTAGGGGGTCGTAGATGGGGGGAAGGAGAGTGGGGGAAAGGAAGGGGGAAGGAGATGGGAGAAGGAGAGGGAGGAAGGAAATAGGGGAGAAG
Source organism: Chiloscyllium punctatum (assembly GCF_047496795.1). Taxonomy (NCBI): domain Eukaryota; kingdom Metazoa; phylum Chordata; class Chondrichthyes; order Orectolobiformes; family Hemiscylliidae; genus Chiloscyllium; species Chiloscyllium punctatum. Next base: position 5,441 of record NW_027310982.1, on the reverse strand, counting down.
TTAATGGGGGAAGGAAGGGGGAAGGAGATGGGGGATGGAGATAGGGGGGAAGGAGATAAGTGGGTAGGAGATAGGGGAGGAGGAGATGGGGGCCGGAGATAGGGGGAAAGAGATAGTGGAGAAGGAGATAGGGGGAAGGAGATAAGGGGAAAGGAGTTGGGGGAAGGAGATAGGGGGAAGGAGATAGGGGGAAGGAGATGGGGTAAGGAGATAGTGGGGAAGGAAGGGGAAGGAGATGGGGGGAAGGATATAGCGGAAGGAGATGTAGGGAAGGAAGGGAAAAGGAGATGGGGAAGGATATGGGGGGGAAGGAAGGGGGAAGGAGATGGGGGTAGGAGGTGGGGGGGAAGGAAGGGGATGGAGATTGGGGAAGGAGGTAGGGGTTAACGAGATGGGGGAAGGAGATGCGGGAAAGAATGGGAGAAGGAGATGGGGGAAGGATCTGGGGGGAAGAAAGGGGAAGAAGATGGGGGAAGGAGATGGGGGAACGAGATAGGGGAAGGAGATAAGTGGGTAGAAGATAGGGGAGGAGGAGATGGGGGGAAGGAAGGGGGAAGGAGATGGGGAAGGAGATGGGGGGAAGCAGATAGGGGGAAGGAGATGGGGGGACGGAGATAGTGGGAAGGAGATAGTGGAGAAGGAGATCGGGGGAAGGAGATAGGGGGAAGGAGATGGGGTAAGGAGATAGGGAGGAAGGAAGGGGAAGGAGATGGGGGAAGGATATAGCGGAAGGAGATGTAGGGAAGGAGATGGGGGAAGGAAGGGAAAAGGAGATGGGGGGAAGGAGATGGGGGGAAGTAGGTGGGGGGGAATGAAGGGGATGGAGATTGGGGAAGTAGGTCGGGGGTAACGAGATGGTGGGAAGGAGATGCAGGAAAGAAAGGGAGAAGGAGATGGGGGGAAGGATATGGGGGGGAAGGAAGGGGAAGAAGATGGGGGAAGGAGATGGGGGAATGAGATAGGGGAAGGAGATAGGAGGGGAAGGAAGGGGGAAGTAGATGGGGGAAGGAGATTGGGGCGGAAGGAAGGGGGAAGGAGATAGGGCGGAAGGAGATGAGGGGAAGGAATGGGGAAAGGAGATGGGGGAGGAGTTAGGTGGGGAAGGAGGGGGGAAGGAGATGGGGAAAGGAGAGGGAGGAAGGAGTTGGGGGAGAAGGAGATGGGAGAAAGGAAGGGGGAAGGAGATGGGGGAAGGAGATAGGGGGAAGAAGATAAGTGGGTAGGAGATAAGGGAGGAGGAGATGGGGAAGGAAGGGGGAAGGAGATAGGGGAAGGAGATGGGGGAAGGAGATAGGGGGAAGAAGATAAGGGAGTAGGAGATAGGGGAGGAGGAGATGGGGGGAAGGAAGGGGGAAGGAGATGGGGAAGGAGATGGGGGGAAGAGATAAGGGGTTAGGAGATAGAGGAGAAGGAGATGGGGGGAAGGAAGGGCGAAGGAGAAAGGGGAGAAGGAGGTGGTGGGAAGGAAGGCGGAAGGAGATAAGGGAGAAGGAGAAAGGGGGAAGGGAGAAGGAGATGGGGAGAAGGAGAGGGGTGAAGGATATAGGGGGAAAGGAAGGGGGAAGGAGATTGGGGGAGAAGGAGAAAGAGGGAAGGGAGGGAGAAGGAGATGGGGGGAAGGAGAGGTGGGGAAGGAGACCGGGGAGAAGGAAATAGGGGGGAAGGAGATGGGGAGGAGAGGAGAGGGAAGGAAGTGGGAAGGAGAGGAGAGGGAAGGAAGGGGGAAGGAGATGGGGTAAGGGGATGGGGAAGGAAGGGGGAAGGAGATAGGGGAGAAGGAGATGGGGGAAGGAAGGGGAAAGGTGATGGGGGAAGGAAGGGGGAAGGAAATGGGGAAAGGAGAGTAGGGGAAAGAAGGGGAAGGAGATGGGGAAGAAAGGGGGAAGGAGATAGGGTGAAGGAGATTAAGGATCGAAGGGGGGAAGGAGATGGGGTGGAGGAGATAGGGTGGAAGGAAGGGTGAAGGAGATAGGGGGAAGGAGATGGGGGAAGGTGGGGGGAAAGGAGATGGGCGGGAAGGAAGGGGGAAGGAGGTAGAGGGAAGCAGATTGGGGGAAGGAAGGGGGAAGGAGATGGGGGAAGGAAGGGTGAAGGAGATAGGGGGAAGGAGATGGGGAAGGAAGGGGTAGGAGATGGGGGGAAGGATATAGGGGGAAGGAAGGGGGAAGGAGATGGGGGGAAGCAGATGGGGGTAAGGAGGGGGGTAGGAGATGGGGGCAAGAAAGGGGGAAGAAAATGGGGGGAAGGAAGGGTGAAGGAGATAGGGGGAAGGAGATGGGGAAGGAAGGGGGAAGGAGATGGGGGAAGGAGATAGGGGCAAGTAAGGGTGAAGGAGATAGGGGGAAGGGGAGGGGGAAGGAAGGGGGAAGGAGATGGGGGAAGGAGATAGGGGCAAGTAAGGGGGAAGGAGATGTGGCGAAGCAGATTGGGGGGAAGGAAGGAGGAAGGAGATGGGGGGAAGGAGAGGGAGGATGGAAATAGGGGGGAAGTAAATGGGGGGAAGGAATGTGGAAGGAGATGGGGGATGCAGATGGGGGGAAGGAGATGGGGGGAAGGAAGGGGGCACGAGATGGGGGGGTTGGATTGGGGAATGAGATGGGAGGGGAGGAAGGGGGAAGGAGATGGGGAAGGATAGGGGGGAAGGAAGGGGGTAGGAGATCGGGGAAGGAGATAGTGGGAAGGAGATAAGGGGGTAGGAGATGGGGAGAAGGAGATAAGGGGGAAGGAGAGGGGTGAAGGAGATGGGGGGTAGGAGATGGGTGGAAGGAATGGGGAAGGAGATGGGGGAAAAGAGATGGGGGAAGGAGAGGGGGGAAGGAGATGGGGGGAGAAAGGTGGAAGGTGAGTGGAGGGAAGGATGGGGGAAGGAGATGGGGGAAGGAGAGGGGGGACGGAGATAAGGGGGTAGGAGATAGGGGAGAAGGAGATGGGGGGACGGAGAGGGTGGGAAGGAGATAGTGGAGAAGGAGATAGGGGGAAGGAAGGGGGAAGGAGATGGGGGTGTAGGAAGGGGGAAGGAGAGGGGTGAAGGAGATGGGGGAATGAAGGGGGAAGGAGATGGGGGAAGGAGATGGGCGTGAAGGAAGGAATGGGGAAGGAGAAAGGGAGAAGGAGATAGGAGGGGGAAGGAGATGTGGGAAGGAAGGGGGAAGGAGATGGGGGAAAGGAAGGGGGAAGGAGATGGGGGGAAGGAGTTGGGGGAAGGAATGCGGATGGATATGGGGGGAAGGAAGGGGGAAGGAGATGGGGGAAGGAGATGGGGAAGGAGGTAGGGGTAAGGAGATGGGGGGAAGGAAGGGGGAAGGAGATGGGGGGACGGAGATAGGGGGGAAGGAAGGGGGAAGGAGATGGGAGGGAACAAGATAGGGGGAAGGAGATAGGAGAGGAAGGAAGGGGGAAGGAGATTGGGGCAGAATGAAGGGGGAAGGAGATAGGGGGCAGTAGATAGGTGGGGAAGGAAGGGGGAAGGAGATGGGGAGAAGGAGATGGGGGAAGGAAGGGGAAAGGTGATAGGGGAAGGAAGGGGGAAGGAGATGGGGACGGAGATAAGGGGGTAAGAGATGGGGAAAAGGAGATGGGGAAGGAGATATGGGAGAATGAGATGGGGGGAGAAGGAGATAGGGGAGAAGGAGATGGGGGAAGGGGTTGGGGGTGTAGGAAGGGGGAAGGAGATGGGAGGGGCGGAAGGGGGAAAGACATAGGGGGAAGGAGATGGGGGGAGAAGGAGATGGGGGATGGAAGGCAGAAGGAGATAGGGAATAGGAGGTAGGGGAGAAGGAGATGGGGGAAGAAGATGGGGAAGCAGATTGGGGGGAAGGAAGGGGGAAGGAGATGGGGAAGGAGAGGTTGGAAGGAAATAGGGGAGAAGTAAATGGGGGGAAGGAAGGGGGAAGGAGATGGGGGATGGAGATGGGGGGAAGGAGATAAGTGGGTAGGAGATAGGGGAGAAGGATATGGGGGGATGGAGATAGGGAGAAGGAGATAGTGGAGAAGGAGATAGGGGGAAGGAGATAAGGGGAAAGGAGATGGGGGAAGGAGTTGGGGGAAGGAGATGGGGGAAGGAGATGGGGTAAGGAGATAGGGAGGAAGGAAGGGGAAGGAGATGGGGGGAAGGATATAGCGGAAGGAGATGTAGGGAAGGAGATGGGGGAAGGAAGGGAAAAGGAGATGGGGAAGGATATGGGGGGGAAGGAAGGGGGACGGAGATAGGGGAGAAGGAGATAGGGGGAAGGAGATGTGGGGAAAGAGATGGGGGGAAGGAGGTGGGGGGAAGGAGGTGGGGGGGAAGGAAGGGGATGGAGATTGGGGAAGGAAGTAGGGGGTAACGAGATGGGGGGAAGGAGATGGGGGAAAGAAAGGGAGAAGGAGATGGGGGTGAAGGATATGGGGGGGAAGGAAGGGGAAGAAGATGGGGGAAGGAGATGGGGGAACGAGATAGGGGAAGGAGATAGGAGGGGAAAGAAGGGGGAAGGAGATGGGGGAAGGATATGGGGGGAAGGAGGAGGGAAGGAGATAGGGCGGAAGGAGATGTGGGGAAGGAATGGGGAAAGGAGATGGGGGAGGAGTTAGGTGGGGAAGGAGGGGGGAAGGAGATGGGGGAAAGTAGATGGGGGAAAGGAGAGGGAGGAAGGAGATAGGTGGAGGAGATAAGTGGGTAGGAGATAGGGGAGGAGGAGATGGGGGAAGGAACTGAGAAGGAGATGGGGGTAGGATATGGGGGAAGGAAGGAGGAAGGAGTTGGGGGAAGGAAGGGGGAATGAGATGGGGGAACGAGATAGGGGAAGGAGATCGGAGGGGAAGGAAGGGGAAGAAGATTGGAGGAAGGAGATAGGTGGGGAAGGAAGGGGGAAGGAGATAGGGCGGAAGGAGATAGGGATAGGAATGGGGAAAGGAGATGGGGAAGGAGTTAGGGGGGAAGGAGTGGGGAAGGAGATGGGGGAAAGGAGAGGGAGGAAGGAGATAGGGCGGAAGGAGATAAGGGGGTCGGAGATAGGGGAGAAGGAGATGAGGGGACGGAGAGGGTGGGAAGGAGATAGTGGAGAAGGAGATAGGGAGAAGGAAGGGGGAAGGAGATGGGGGTGTAGGAAGGGGCAAGGAGATGGGGAAGGAGAAGGGGAATGAAGGGGGAAGGAGATGGGGGAAGGAGATGGGGTGAAGGAAAGAATGGGGAAGGAGAGAGGGAGAAGGAGATAGGAGGGGGAAGGAGATGGGGGAAGGAATTGGTAAGAAGATGGGGGGAAGGAGATGGGGGGAAGGAAGGGGGAAGGAGACAGCAGAGAAGGAGATGGGGGTAAGGAAGGGGGAAGGAGATGGGGAAGGAGACAGAGGGGAAGGAAGGGGGAAGGCGATAGGGGGAAGGAGAGTGTGAGAAGGAAGGTTGAAGGAGTTGGTGGAAGGAGATCGAGGGGAAAGGAGATAGGTGGAGAAGGAAGGGGAAGGAG
>NW_027310981.1:20000-35000 GCF_047496795.1 Chiloscyllium punctatum | reverse complement strand
ACCGAGACCCGAAGTCGACGTGCTAAGCACCACGGGACCCCTTTCGCCTGCAGGTCCCGAGCCGCCTTTATTTGCTGTTACGAGCATCGTGTGCCCCATACCTGCGTGACGAGCACCGCAGGGCGGCAGAGCCATCGCACTTGGCCGGGTGGCAGAGGAGGACCAGACTATTCACAGATAGCGGCCCAACGACTCCCAGAGCCGGTCGTGCGGCGCGCGAGGTCTGCTCTCTTCACAAGAGGCTTTATTAGGGAGTGCTAAGGCAAGGTTCTGTGCCCTCCACCCTCATCGCAACACCCATGGGAGCCTCCGGTCGTCAATAGACCGCCGCACCGGCCTCTGACTGACTCTCAGAATGGACGGAAAGAGCCGGGTAAGCCTTTCAAAAGATTCGACCACGTGCCGAAAACTTTAGACTTCCGTGAGCTCTCCGGCTTGCACCGAGACCCGAAGTCGACGTGCTAAGCACCACGGGACCCCCTTTCGCCTGCAGGTCCCGAGCCGCCTTTATTTGCTGTTACGAGCATCGTGTGCCCCATACCTGCGTGACGAGCACCGCAGGGCGGCAGAGCCATCGCACTTGGCCGGGTGGCAGAGGAGGACCAGACTATTCACAGATAGCGGCCCAACGACTCCCAGAGCCGGTCGTGCGGCGCGCGAGGTCTGCTCTCATCACAAGAGGCTTTAGGGAGTGCTCAGGCAAGGGTCAGCCCGCAGCCTTCCTGGCAACACCCAGGGGAACCAGGCCACTCGCGTCTCTCGCCTTCATTTTCGACACGAGCGCCTGCGGAGGGCCACCACCCCCTCCGATTGTCAAGAGACCTCCGCACCGGCCTCTGACTTACTCTCAGAATGGACGGAAAGAGCCGGGTAAGCCTTTGAAAAGATTCGACCACGTGGCCGAAAACTTTAGACTTCCGTGAGCTCTCCGGCTTGCACCGAGACCCGAAGTCGACGTGCTTAGCACCACGGGACCCCTTTCGCCTGCAGGTCCCGAGCCGCCTTTTATTTTTGTTACGAGTATCGTGTTCCCCAAACCTGGGTGACGAGCACCGCAGGGCGGCAGAGCCATCGCGCTTGTCCGGGTGGCAGAGGAGGACCAGACTATTCACAAATAGCGGCCCAACGACTCCCAGAGCCGGTCGTGCGGCAGGCGAGGTCTGCTCTCATCACAAGAGGCTTTAGGGAGTGCTCAGGCAACGGTCAGCCCGCAGCCTTCTTGGCAACACCCAAGGGAACCAGGCCACTCGCGTCTCTCGCCTTCATTTTGGACACGAGCGCCTGTGGAGGGACGGCCGGAGTCAACGTGGGGTTTGCCCGCCCTCCAATAGTGTCAAAAGACCGCCGCACAAGTCTCTGACTGACTCTTAGAACAGACAGAAAGAGTTTGTCAAATCTGTCAAAAAATTGACAAAGTGTCAAAAATTCGACTTCCAAGAGCTCTCCGGCATGCACTCATACCTGTCATTAAAGTGCTATGCCCGTGGAACCGTTTTTCGGATGCCTTTCAGAACGGTCCCGCGCCGCCATTTTGTTCTAAAAATCGTGTTCCCATATATCTCCGGGTACCCCGCCAACCTCACTGCGGAAAAAACTACAAGTGGCACTGAATGGGTCTGAATTCCAAATTTGACTGCATCGGTCTGGAACTCGGTCCGGTCAAAACCGTTTGGATTTTTCTCGGTCCGGACTTCCGCGACAGACAAAGTTAAAGTTTTCGGGCTGCAGGCACAAAACGACAGCTGGCCATTTGCCGGGCTCAATTCACCCAATTCCTCCGGCACTTCGGAGCACATGTTCGGTGTAAGTTTGCGAATCTTTCCCGATGCTGCAGCATTTTCCTCCGCTGACACTTAGAATATTTTTCACACTTTGCTGAAAATTTTTCTAAGTGTTTTTTTCCAAGTTTTCCTGGTTACTGATTTCTTCTTTTTAAACATTTTTCTAAGTTTTTCTGGTTACTGATTTCTTCTTTTTAAACATTTTTCGCAGTTTGTCTGGTTACTGATTTCTTCTTTTTAAACATTTTTCGCCGTTTTTCTGGTTACTGATTTCTTCTTTTTAAACATTTTTCGCCGTTTTTCTGGTTACTCATTTCTTCTTTTTAAACATTTTTCTAAGTTTTTCTGGTTACTGATTTCTTCTTTTTAAACATTTTTCTAAGTTTTTCTGGTTACTCATTTCTTCTTTTTAAACATTTTTCTAAGTTTTTCTGGTTACTCACTTCTTCTTTTTAAACATTTTTCTAAGTTTTTCTGGTTACTGATTTCTTCTTTTTAAACATTTTTCGCCGTTTTTCTGGTTACTGATTTCTTCTTTTTAAACATTTTTCGCCGTTTTTCTGGTTACTGATTTCTTCTTTTTAAACATTTTTCTAAGTTTTTCTGGTTACTCATTTCTTCTTTTTAAACATTTTTCTAAGTTTTTCTGGTTACTGATTTCTTCTTTTTAAACATTTTTCTAAGTTTTTCTGGTTACTCATTTCTTCTTTTTAAACATTTTTCTAAGTTTTCCTGGTTACTCACTTCTTCTTTTTAAACATTTTTCTAAGTTTTTCTGGTTACTGATTTCTTCTTTTTAAACATTTTTCTAAGTTTTTCTGGTTACTCATTTCTTCTTTTTAAACATTTTTCTAAGTTTTTCTGGTTACTGACTTCTTCTTTTTAAACATTTTTCGCAGTTTGTCTGGTTACTGATTTCTTCTTTTTAAACATTTTTCGCCGTTTTTCTGGTTACTGATTTCTTCTTTTTAAACATTTTTCTAAGTTTTTCTGGTTACTCACTTCTTCTTTTTAAACATTTTTCTAAGTTTTCCTGGTTACTGATTTCTTCTTTTTAAACATTTTTCTAAGTTTTTCTGGTTACTGATTTCTTCTTTTTAAACATTTTTCTAAGTTTTTCTGGTTACTGATTTCTTCTTTTTAAACATTTTTCGCAGTTTGTCTGGTTAATGATTTCTTCTTTTTAAACATTTTTCTAAGTTTGTCTGGTTACTGATTTCTTCTTTTTAAACATTTTTCTAAGTTTTTCTGGTTACTCACTTCTTCTTTTTAAACATTTTTCTAAGTTTTCCTGGTTACTCATTTCTTCTTTTTAAACATTTTTCGCAGTTTTTCTGGTTACTGATTTCTTCTTTTTAAACATTTTTCTAAGTTTTCCTGGTTACTGATTTCTTCTTTTTAAACATTTTTCTAAGTTTTTCTGGTTACTGATTTCTTCTTTTTAAACATTTTTCTAAGTTTTTCTGGTTACTGATTTCTTCTTTTTAAACATTTTTCTAAGTTTTTCTGGTTACTCACTTCTTCTTTTTAAACATTTTTCTAAGTTTTTCTGGTTACTCACTTCTTCTTTTGAAACATTTTTCTAAGTTTTTCTGGTTACTGATTTCTTCTTTTTAAACATTTTTCTAAGTTTTTCTGGTTACTGATTTCTTCTTTTTAAACATTTTTTCGCAGTTTGTCTGGTTACTGATTTCTTCTTTTTAACATTTTTCGCCGTTTTTCTGGTTACTGATTTCTTCTTTTTAAACATTTTTCTAAGTTTTTCTGGTTACTCACTTCTTCTTTTTAAACATTTTTCTAAGTTTTTCTGGTTACTGATTTCTTCTTTTTAAACATTTTTCGCAGTTTTTCTGGTTACTGATTTCTTCTTTTTAAACATTTTTCTAAGTTTTTCTGGTTACTGATTTCTTCTTTTTAAACATTTTTCTAAGTTTTTCTGGTTACTCACTTCTTCTTTTTAAACATTTTTCTAAGTTTTCCTGGTTACTGATTTCTTCTTTTTAAACATTTTTCGCAGTTTGTCTGGTTACTGATTTCTTCTTTTTAAACATTTTTCGCAGTTTTTCTGGTTACTGATTTCTTCTTTTTAAACATTTTTCTAAGTTTTTCTGGTTACTGATTTCTTCTTTTTAAACATTTTTCTAAGTTTTTCTGGTTACTGATTTCTTCTTTTTAAACATTTTTCTAAGTTTTTCTGGTTACTCACTTCTTCTTTTTAAACATTTTTCTAAGTTTTTCTGGTTACTCACTTCTTCTTTTGAAACATTTTTCTAAGTTTTTCTGGTTACTGATTTCTTCTTTTTAAACATTTTTCGCAGTTTGTCTGGTTACTGATTTCTTCTTTTTAAACATTTTTCGCCGTTTTTCTGGTTACTGATTTCTTCTTTTTAAACATTTTTCTAAGTTTTTCTGGTTACTCACTTCTTCTTTTTAAACATTTTTCTAAGTTTTTCTGGTTACTGATTTCTTCTTTTTAAACATTTTTCGCAGTTTTTCTGGTTACTGATTTCTTCTTTTTAAACATTTTTCTAAGTTTTTCTGGTTACTGATTTCTTCTTTTTAAACATTTTTCTAAGTTTTTCTGGTTACTCACTTCTTCTTTTTAAACATTTTTCTAAGTTTTCCTGGTTACTGATTTCTTCTTTTTAAACATTTTTCGCAGTTTGTCTGGTTACTGATTTCTTCTTTTTAAACATTTTTCGCAGTTTTTCTGGTTACTGATTTCTTCTTTTTAAACATTTTTCTAAGTTTTTCTGGTTACTGATTTCTTCTTTTTAAACATTTTTCTAAGTTTTTCTGGTTACTCACTTCTTCTTTTTAAACATTTTTCTAAGTTTTTCTGGTTACTCACTTCTTCTTTTGAAACATTTTTCTAAGTTTTTCTGGTTACTGATTTCTTCTTTTTAAACATTTTTCGCAGTTTGTCTGGTTACTGATTTCTTCTTTTTAAACATTTTTCGCCGTTTTTCTGGTTACTGATTTCTTCTTTTTAAACATTTTTCTAAGTTTTTCTGGTTACTCACTTCTTCTTTTTAAACATTTTTCTAAGTTTTTCTGGTTACTGATTTCTTCTTTTTAAACATTTTTCGCAGTTTTTCTGGTTACTGATTTCTTCTTTTTAAACATTTTTCTAAGTTTTTCTGGTTACTGATTTCTTCTTTTTAAACATTTTTCTAAGTTTTTCTGGTTACTGACTTCTTCTTTTTAAACATTTTTCTAAGTTTTCCTGGTTACTGATTTCTTCTTTTTAAACATTTTTCGCAGTTTGTCTGGTTACTGATTTCTTCTTTTTAAACATTTTTCGCAGTTTTTCTGGTTACTGATTTCTTCTTTTTAAACATTTTTCTAAGTTTTTCTGGTTACTGATTTCTTCTTTTTAAACATTTTTCTAAGTTTTTCTGGTTACTCACTTCTTCTTTTTAAACATTTTTCTAAGTTTTTCTGGTTACTCACTTCTTCTTTTGAAACATTTTTCTAAGTTTTTCTGGTTACTGATTTCTTCTTTTTAAACATTTTTCTAAGTTTTTCTGGTTACTGATTTCTTCTTTTTAAACATTTTTCGCAGTTTGTCTGGTTACTGATTTCTTCTTTTTAAACATTTTTCGCCGTTTTTCTGGTTACTGATTTCTTCTTTTTAAACATTTTTCTAAGTTTTTCTGGTTACTCACTTCTTCTTTTTAAACATTTTTCTAAGTTTTTCTGGTTACTGATTTCTTCTTTTTAAACATTTTTCGCAGTTTTTCTGGTTACTGATTTCTTCTTTTTAAACATTTTTCTAAGTTTTTCTGGTTACTGATTTCTTCTTTTTAAACATTTTTCTAAGTTTTTCTGGTTACTCACTTCTTCTTTTTAAACATTTTTCTAAGTTTTCCTGGTTACTGATTTCTTCTTTTTAAACATTTTTCGCAGTTTGTCTGGTTACTGATTTCTTCTTTTTAAACATTTTTCGCAGTTTTTCTGGTTACTGATTTCTTCTTTTTAAACATTTTTCTAAGTTTTTCTGGTTACTCACTTCTTCTTTTATAACATTTTTCTAAGTTTTCCTGGTTACTGATTTCTTCTTTTTAAACATTTTTCTAAGTTTTCCTGGTTACTGATTTCTTCTTTTTAAACATTTTTCTAAGTTTTTCTGGTTACTCATTTCTTCTTTTTAAACATTTTTCGCAGTTTTTCTGGTTACTGATTTCTTCTTTTTAAACATTTTCCTAAGTTTTCCTGGTTACTGATTTCTTCTTTTTAAACATTTTTCTAAGTTTTCCTGGTTACTCATTTCTTCTTTTTGATCATTTTTCTAAGTTTTCCTGGTTACTGATTTCTTCGTTTTGAACATTTTTCTAAGTTTTCCTGGTTACTCACTTCTTCTTTTCAAACATTTTTCTTCGTTTTTCTGTTTACTCATTTAGCACTTTCAGGCACTTTCCGATCATTTCCTCGTTCCCGATTTCACCCTTTAAAACGCTTTCGGGCATTTCCCTAAGTTTTGCGGTTCACTCGTTTGGGACTCACTGACACCTTCTCTAGCTTCCCTGCTCACTTTTTTCGTACTGTTGAGAAAATTCGAACCCTTTCCTTAACTATGCCGGTTACTGACTTCACCGCTTCAGACCCTTGTCCCCGTAATGAAAGATACCATTTCCCACCGTGGGAAATGCACGAAAATCGGACTGAACACGGGGGAGGCTCCCCCCTCGAAGGCGAGACCGTCGGCAGAACCGCCGGGTCAAACCCGGCTGAGCTACCCGGCTTACAAGTCTCAAAGTCGGTATGAGCAGTCACGTCCACCCCCATTCCCTTTTGGACCACTTCCCACGGTTCCAAATGCATGAAAATCGGCCTGTACACGGGGGAGGCACCCGCCTCGAAGACGAGACCGTCGGCAGAACCGCCGGGTCAAACCCGGCTGAGCTACCCGGCTCGGAAGCGCCAAAGTCGGGTTGAGCAGTCACATTCACTCCCATCCCCTTTTGGGCAACTTCCCACGGTTGGAAATGCATGGAAATCGGACTGAACACGGGGGAGGCTCCCCCCTCGAAGGCGAGACCGTCGGCAGAACCGCCGGATCAAACCCGGCTGAGCTACCCGGCTTACAAGTCTCAAAGTCGGTATGAGCAGACACGTCCACCCCCATTCCCTTTTGGACCACTTCCCACGGTTCGAAATGCATGAAAATCGGCCTGTATACGGGGGAGGCACCCGCCTCGAAGACGAGACCGTCGGCAGAACCGCCGGGTCAAACCCGGCTGAGCTACCCGGCTCGGAAGCGCCAAAGTCGGGTTGAGCAGTCACATTCACTCCCATCCCCTTTTGGGCAACTTCCCACGGTTGGAAATGCATGGAAATCGGACTGAACACGGGGGAGGCTCCCCCCTCGAAGGCGAGACCGTCGGCAGAACCGCCGGATCAAACCCGGCTGAGCTACCCGGCTTACAAGTCTCAAAGTCGGTATGAGCAGACACGTCCACCCCCATTCCCTTTTGGACCACTTCCCACGGTTCGAAATGCATGAAAATCGGCCTGTATACGGGGGAGGCACCCGCCTCGAAGACGAGACCGTCGGCAGAACCGCCGGGTCAAACCCGGCCGGGCTACCCGGGTTAGAAGCCCTAGAGTCGGGTTGAGCAGTCACAATCACTCCCATCCCCTTTTGAACCTGTTCCCACCGTTGGAAATGCACGAAAATCGGCCTGTACACGGGGGAGGCTCCCCCCTCGAAGGCGAGACCGTCGGCAGAACCGCCGGGTCAAACCCGGCTGAGCTACCCGGCTTACAAGTCTCGAAGTCGGGTTGAGCAGTCACATTCACTCCCATCGACTTTTGGGCAACTTCCCACCGTTGCAAATGCATGAAAATCGGCCTGTACACGGGGGAGGCACCCGCCTCGAAGTCGAGACCGTCGGCAGAACCGCCGGGTCCAACCCGGCTGAGCTACCCGGCTTACAAGTCTCAAAGCCGGGTTGGGCAGTCACGTTCACCCCCATTCCCTTTTGGATCACTTCCCACGGTTCGAAATGCACGAAAACCGGCCTGTACACGGGGGAGGGTCCGCCCTCGAAGGCGAGACCGTCGGCAGAACCGCCGGGTCAAACCTGGCTGAGCTACCCGGCTTACAAGTCTCAAAGTCGGGTTGAGCAGTCACGTTCACTCCCATCGACTTTTAGACCACTTCCCACGGTTCGAAATGCACGAAAATCGGCCTGTACACGGGGGAGGCACCCGCCTCGAAGACGAGACCGTCGGCAGAACCGCCGGGTCAAACCCGGCCGAGCTACCCGGCTTAAAAGTCTCAAAGTCGGTATGAGCAGTCACATTCACCCCCATTCCCTTTTGGACCACTTCCCACGGTTGGAAATGCATGAAAATCGGCCTGGACACGGGGGAGGCTCCCCCCTCGATGACGAGACCGTCGGCAGAACCGCCGGAACAAACCCGGCTGAGCTACCCGGCTTACAAGTCTCAAAGTCGGTATGAGCAGACACGTCCACCCCCATTCCCTTTTGGACCACTTCCCACCGTTGGAAATGCACGAAAATCGGCCTGTACACGGGGGAGGCACCGGCCTCGAAGACGAGACCGTCGGCAGAACCGCCGGGTCAAACCCGGCTGAGCTACCCGGCTTACAAGTCTCAAAGTCGGGTTGAGCAGTCACATTCACTCCCATCGACTTTTGGGCAACTTCCCACGGTTCGAAATGCACAAGATTCGGCCTGAACACGGGGGACGCTCCCCCCTCGAAGGCGAGACCGTCGGCAGACCCGCCGGGTCAAACCCGGCTGAGCTACCCGGCTCGGAAGCGCCAAAGTCGGTATGAGCAGTCACGTTCACTCCCATCCCCTTTTGGACCGCTTCCCACGGTACGAAATGCATGAAAATCGGCCTGTACACGGGGGAGGCACCCGCCTCGAAGACGAGACCGTCGGCAGAACCGCCGGGTCAAACCCGGCTGAGCTACCCGGCTTACAAGTCTCAAAGTCGGGTTGAGCAGTCACATTCACTCCCATCGACTTTTGGGCAACTTCCCACGGTTCGAAATGCACAAAATTCGGCCTGAACACGGGGGACGCTCCCCCCTCGAAGGCGAGACCGTCGGCAGAACCGCCGGGTCAAACCCGGCTGAGCTACCCGGCTTAAAAGTCTCAAAGTCGGTATGAGCAGTCACATTCACCCCCATTCCCTTTTGGACCACTTCCCACGGTTGGAAATGCATGAAAATCGGCCTGGACACGGGGGAGGCTCCCCCCTCGATGACGAGACCGTCGGCAGAACCGCCGGAACAAACCCGGCTGAGCTACCCGGCTTACAAGTCTCAAAGTCGGTATGAGCAGACACGTCCACCCCCATTCCCTTTTGGACCACTTCCCACCGTTGGAAATGCACGAAAATCGGCCTGTACACGGGGGAGGCACCGGCCTCGAAGACGAGACCGTCGGCAGAACCGCCGGATCAAACCCGGCCGAGCTACCCGGGTTAGAAGCCTCAGAGTCGGGTTGAGCAGTCACGTCCACCCCCATTCCCTTTTGGACCACTTCCCACGGTTCGAAATGCACGAAAATCGGCCTGTACACGGGGGAGGGAGCCGCCTCGAAGACGAGACCGTCGGCAGAACCGCCGGTTCAAACCCGGCTGAGCTACCAGGCTCGGAAGCGCCAAAGTCGGGTTGAGCAGTCACATTCACTCCCATCCCCTTTTGGGCAACTTCCCACCGTTGCAAATGCATGAAAATCGGCCTGTACACGGGGGAGGGAGCCGCCTCGAAGACGAGACCGTCGGCAGAACCGCCGGATCAAACCCGGCTGAGCTACCAGGCTCGGAAGCGCCAAAGTCGGTATGAGCAGTCACATTCACTCCCATCCCCTTTTGGGCCACTTCCCACGGTTCGAAATGCACGAAAATCGGACTGAACACGGGGGAGGCTCCCCCCTCCAAAACGAGACCATCGGCAGAATCGACGGGTCAAACCCGGCCGAGCTACCCGGGTTAGAAGCCTCAAAGTCGGGTTGAGCAGTCACGTCCACCCCCATCCCCTTTTGGACCACTTCCCACGGTTCGAAATGCACGAAAATCGGCCTGTACACGGGGGAGGCACCCGCCTCGAAGACGAGACCGTCGGCAGACCCGCCGGATCAAACCCGGCCGAGCTACACGGCTTACAAGTCTCAATGTCGGTATGAGCAGTCACGTCCACCCCTATTCCCTTTTGGACCACTTCCCACGGTACGAAATGCATGAAAATCGGCCTGTACACGGGGGAGGCACCCGCCTCGAAGACGAGACCGTCGGCAGAACCGCCGGGTCAAACCCGGCTGAGCTACCCGGCTCGGAAGCGCCAAAGTCGGGTTGAGCAGTCACATTCACTCCCATCGACTTTTGGGCAACTTCCCACGGTTCGAAATGCACAAAATTCGGCCTGAACACGGGGGACGCTCCCCCCTCGAAGGCGAGACCGTCGGCAGAACCGCCGGGTCAAACCCGGCTGAGCTACCCGGGTCGGAAGCGCCAAGGTCGGTATGAGCAGTCACATTCACTCCCATCCCCTTTTGGACCGCTTCCCACGGTTTGAAATGCACGAAAATCGGCCTGTACACGGGGGAGGCTCCGCCCTCGAAGGCGAGACCGACGGCAGAACCGCCGGGTCAAACCCGGCCGGGCTACCCGGGTTAGAAGCCTCAGAGTCGGGTTGAGCAGTCACATTCACCCCCATCCCCTTTTGAACCTCTTCCCACCGTTGGAAATGCACGAAAATCGGCCTGTACACGGGGGAGGCGCCCCTCTCGAAGGCGAGACCGACGGCAGAACCGCCGGGTCAAACCCGGCCGAGCTACCCGGGTTAGAAGCCTCAGAGTCGGGTTGAGCAGTCACATTCACCCCCATTCCCTTTTGGACCACTTCCCACGGTACGAAATGCATGAAAATCGGCCTGTACACGGGGGAGGCACCCGCCTCGAAGACGAGACCGTCGGCAGAACCGCCGGGTCAAACCCGGCTGAGCTACCCGGGTCGGAAGCGCCAAGGTCGGTATGAGCAGTCACATTCACTCCCATCCCCTTTTGGACCGCTTCCCACGGTTTGAAATGCACGAAAATCGGCCTGTACACGGGGGAGGCTCCGCCCTCGAAGGCGAGACCGACGGCAGAACCGCCGGGTCAAACCCGGCCGGGCTACCCGGGTTAGAAGCCTCAGAGTCGGGTTGAGCAGTCACATTCACCCCCATCCCCTTTTGAACCTCTTCCCACCGTTGGAAATGCACGAAAATCGGCCTGTACACGGGGGAGGCCCCCCTCTCGAAGACGAGACCGTCGGCAGACCCGCCGGATCAAACCCGGCCGAGCTACACGGCTTACAAGTCTCGATGTCGGTATGAGCAGTCACGTCCACCCCCATTCCCTTTTGGACCACTTCCCACGGTACGAAATGCATGAAAATCGGCCTGTACACGGGGGAGGCACCCGCCTCGAAGACGAGACCGTCGGCAGAACCGCCGGGTCAAACCCGGCTGAGCTACCCGGCTCGGAAGCGCCAAAGTCGGGTTGAGCAGTCACATTCACTCCCATCCCCTTTTGGGCCACTTCCCACGGTTCGAAATGCATGAAAATCGGCCTGTACACGGGGGACGCTCCCCCCTCGAAGGCGAGGCCGTCGGCAGAACCGCCGGGTCAAACCCGGCTGAGCTACCCGGGTTAGATGCCTCAAAGTCGGGTTGAGCAGTCACATTCACCCCCATCCCCTTTCGGCCCCCTTCCCACGGTTGGAAATGCATGAAAATCGGCCTGTACACGGTGGGCGCTCCCCCCTCGAAGGTGAGACCTTCGGCAGAACCGCCGGGTCAAATCCTGCCGAGCTACCCGCGTTAGAGGTCTCAATGTCGGCTTCAGCAGTCACATTCAATCCCATTCCCGTTTGGACCTCTTCCCGCCGATGGAAATGCACAAAATTCGGCCTGAACACGCGGGACGCTCCCCCCTCGAAGGCGAGACCGTCGCCAGAACCGCCGGGTCAAATCCGGCTGAGCTACCCGCGTTACAGGTCTCAAAGTCGGGTTGAGCAGTCACGTTCACCCCCATCCCCTTTCGGACCCCTTCCCACGGTTGGAAATGCATGAAAATCGGCCTGTACACGGTGGGCGCTCCCCCCTCGAAGGTGAGACCTTCGGCAGAACCGCCGGGTCAAATCCGGCCGAGCTACCCGCGTTAGAGGTCTCAATGTCGGCTTCAGCAGTCACATTCAATCCCATTCCCGTTTGGACCTCTTCCCGCCGATGGAAATGCACAAAATTCGGCCTGAACACGCGGGAGGCTCCCCCCTCGAAGGTGAGACCTTCGGCAGAACCGCCGGGTCAAATCCGGCCGAGCTACCCGCGTTAGAGGTCTCAATGTCGGCTTCAGCAGTCACATTCAATCCCATTCCCGTTTGGACCTCTTCCCGCCGATGGAAATGCACAAAATTCGGCCTGAACACGCGGGACGCTCCCCCCTCGAAGGCGAGACCGTCGCCAGAACCGCCGGGTCAAATCCGGCCGAGCTACCCGCGTTAGAGGTCTCAATGTCGGCTTCAGCAGTCACATTCAATCCCATTCCCTTTTGGAACACTTCCCGCCGTTAACAATGCACGATATTCGGCCTGAACACGCGGGACGCTCCCCCCTCGAAGGTGAGACCTTCGGCAGAACCGCCGGGTCAAATCCTGCCGAGCTACCCGCGTTAGAGGTCTCAATGTCGGCTTCAGCAGTCACATTCAATCCCATTCCCGTTTGGACCTCTTCCCGCCGATGGAAATGCACAAAATTCGGCCTGAACACGCGGGGCGCTCCCCCCTCGAAGGCGAGACCGTCGCCAGAACCGCCGGGTCAAATCCGGCTGAGCTACCCGCGTTACAGGTCTCAAAGTCGGCTTCAGCAGTCACATTCAATCCCATTCCCTTTTGGAACACTTCCCGCCGTTAACAATGCACGATATTCGGACTGAACACGGGGGCCGGTCCGCCCTCGAAGTCAACACCGTCCGCAGAACCGCCGGGGCAAATCCGGCTGAGCTACCCCGCCCCCGAACACTCAAAGTCCCTCTGAAGCCTTGCATTCGCCTCCTTGGAAAATTGACGTCAAACATTACCAAAATCGGGGGCACGAGCACTAAAGCTAAGTCTCACCCTTTCCCTATCCCTAACCAGGAACCGAACGCCCACCCTCAGCCTCACACCAACGCCGGTGCCACTCCAGACAGACACACCCTTCAAAACCACACCCATCCGGCCATGCAACTCAAAAAGGGTCCAAATTCAGAAACACCCCCTTCAAAAGGCACTCCATCCTCGGCCACACCACCGGGACATGCTCCCCTCGGCGATAATTAAGCCCCCACCACTATTTGAAGCCAACCGCAGCCGCAACTCGAACGGAGAAATCAGTAACCAATTCAAAAATGCGCTTGGTTACTGATTTCTACTGAGCCGAAAAAATTCTAAGTGTCGGTGGTTACTGATTTATACCAACCCGAAAATATTCTAAGTGTCGGTGGTTACTGATTTATACCAACCCGAAAAAATTCTAAGTGTCAGTGGTTACTGATTTATACCAACTCGAAAAAATTCTAAGTGTCAGTGGTTACTGATTTATACCAACCCGAAAATATTCTAAGTGTCAGTGGTTACTGATTTGTACCGACCCGAAAATATTCTAAGTGTCAGTGGTTACTGATTTATACCAACCCGAAAAAATTCTAAGTGTCAGTGGTTACTGATTTATACCAAGTCGAAAAAATTCTAAGTGTCAGTGGTTACTGATTTATACCAACCCGAAAATATTCTAAGTGTCAGTGGTTACTGATTTATACCAACTCGAAAAAATTCTAAGTGTCAGTGGTTACTGATTTATACCGACCCGAAAAAATTCTAAGTGTCAGTGGTTACTGATTTATACCAACTCGAAAATATTCTAAGTGTCGGTGGTTACTGATTTATACCAACCCGAAAAAATTCTAAGTGTCAGTGGTTACTGATTTATACCAACTCGAAAAAATTCTAAGTGTCGGTGGTTACTGATTTATACCAACTCGAAAATATTCTAAGTGTCGGTGGTTACTGATTTATACCAACCCGAAAATATTCTAAGTGTCAGTGGTTACTGATTTATACCAACTCGAAAAAATTCTAAGTGTCAGTGGTTACTGATTTATACCAACTCGAAAATATTCTAAGTGTCGGTGGTTACTGATTTATACCAACCCGAAAATATTCTAAGTGTCAGTGGTTACTGATTTGTACCGACCCGAAAAAATTCTAAGTGTCAGTGGTTACTGATTTATACCAACCCGAAAATATTCTAAGTGTCGGTGGTTACTGATTTATACCAACCCGAAAATATTCTAAGTGTCAGTGGTTACTGATTTATACCAACTCGAAAAAATTCTAAGTGTCAGTGGTTACTGATTTATACCAACTCGAAAATATTCTAAGTGTCAGTGGTTACTGATTTGTACCAACCCGAAAATATTCTAAGTGTCGGTGGTTACTGATTTATACCAACCCGAAAATATTCTAAGTGTCAGTGGTTACTGATTTATACCAACTCGAAAATATTCTAAGTGTCGGTGGTTACTGATTTATACCAACCCGAAAATATTCTAAGTGTCAGTGGTTACTGATTTATACCAAGTCGAAAATATTCTAAGTGTCAGTGGTTACTGATTTATACCAACTCGAAAAAATTCTAAGTGTCAGTGGTTACTGATTTATACCAACTCGAAAATATTCTAAGTGTCGGTGGTTACTGATTTATACCAACCCGAAAATATTCTAAGTGTCAGTGGTTACTGATTTATACCAACTCGAAAAAATTCTAAGTGTCAGTGGTTACTGATTTATACCAACTCGAAAATATTCTAAGTGTCGGTGGTTACTGATTTATACCAACCCGAAAATATTCTAAGTGTCAGTGGTTACTGATTTGTACCGACCCGAAAAAATTCTAAGTGTCAGTGGTTACTGATTTATACCAACCCGAAAATATTCTAAGTGTCGGTGGTTACTGATTTATACCAACCCGAAAATATTCTAAGTGTCAGTGGTTACTGATTTATACCAACTCGAAAAAATTCTAAGTGTCAGTGGTTACTGATTTATACCAACTCGAAAATATTCTAAGTGTCAGTGGTTACTGATTTGTACCAACCCGAAAATATTCTAAGTGTCGGTGGTTACTGATTTATACCAACCCGAAAATATTCTAAGT
>NW_027310981.1:10000-12500 GCF_047496795.1 Chiloscyllium punctatum | reverse complement strand
GGCCAGGAGGACCGTGCGGGGGTCGGCCGACGGCGTGGTAGGTGTGCCTGCACGGTGACGGAGCACACACCACGCCCGCCAACCCCTCCGTACCTCCCGAGACCGGTGGCAGGACGGAGCGGAAAACGTGCGGACTGAACGGGAGAGCCAAGAGCCAGCGATCCACGCGCGTGCGACCGTCCAAGTCACAGCGTTCGACGAAAACCTCCTCCCTCGGCCAGGCACTCGGCG
The DNA here is from genome assembly GCF_047496795.1 of Chiloscyllium punctatum. NCBI lineage: Eukaryota > Metazoa > Chordata > Chondrichthyes > Orectolobiformes > Hemiscylliidae > Chiloscyllium > Chiloscyllium punctatum. The sequence goes on along the minus strand of NW_027310981.1, from coordinate 12,269 downwards.
CCAGCAGGGGAGACAGGATCAGACGCCCCGCCGGCCACTTAAGGCCGAGGACGAACCACGAGACGGGCGGCTGCAGCAGCGGGCGGCCTGCAGCTCCCAGCACTCTCAATCGATCAACCATCGAGTCGGGTCAGCGTGTCAAACCGGCGAGCTCCACGGTCAGGCCGGCGGCGCACCAGCACCGGACCTCCGCGGCTCCCTTCACTCTTTCCACTGCCAGCCAACCGAGAGACGGACCCAATGCGGACGTGCAGAGCTTAGGCAGACCCCCCACTGGAGGCTCAACACTTCGTGGCAGCTCCGTGTCCCAGAGACCAGGAGGGTTGGCACACACACACAGTGTGAACCACCGACAGCCATTCTGGGACCGGTGACAGCCGTGCTGGCCCCACTGCCACGACACAGACGGACGCCAGGCCGCGCTCCCCGGCGGGGGGATGGCGTCGAGCCTGACGAACGGAATGTGCAGGGTGGGGGGGAAAGGCCAAGCGCTCCGACGCCGGAGGGCTCCGGAGTCTGAACTTAGGGGGACAAAGAGGACGGGTCCTCTGCGACACCCCAGCCGCGCTCTCGCCAGCCAAGGCGAGTGCGATTGATTGCCAAACGACCCTCAGACAGGCGTGGCCCCGGGAAGAACCCGGGGCCGCAAAGTGCGTTCAAAGTGTCGATGATCAATGTGTCCTGCAATTCACATTAATTCTCGCAGCTAGCTGCGTTCGTCATCGACGCACGAGCCGAGTGATCCACCGTCAAGAGTTGTCTGAGTTTGTTTTAGGTCTCTCCCTCGCCAGAGGAAAGCGACCCGGACCGCACATACGCTCCCCACCTTGAGCTACAGCCACCTGCACGCCGGCGTGCGGGCGGAGCAGGGTGGCGTGAAGCGATGGGGAGCACCATCCTGGTGCGGCCCGCAGAAACATACGTCTATTGGGGGGAGGAGGACAGGGCGCCCAAGAGGCGATGCGTGCCCCAACGCACCGCAGCGACGGAGGCAGGATCACCGCCACCATGTCGCCCGCCTAGTATCACGAGGCGTGCAGCAGCTTTGCCCTAGGAAAAGCAGAGGCGGGAACGGGCACCGGCCATCGGTTCGGCAGCGTCACTGACGCGTGCACGTGGCGGCGTGTCGGCGAGCGGACTTCCTGCGAGGAGGCGGGGGCGGCACTCGCCCGAGCAGACGCCCGCCCGGCCCAGCCACCGCCGAGGTGGACTGGGAGTCGCGGCAACGGCTCGTCATACTCGTTCCCACACTCACAGCGCAGCTTGCCCGCAAGCCACCGACCACCGATCGACGCCAGGCGCCCCGACCGAGAGCGGGATCGCTCGTTCGCCCTGCTGGCAGTTCGCTGGGGATCACTACTGCACGGAGCTCGGAGACCGACGGGCGGCAACTCGAGAGTCTTTAAACCACCACCCCCATCCCGCAAGTGCAAAGAGGCTGTATACGCACAGACGGGTGAGGGGAATAGGTACCCCGTCGGGTTTGAAGGGAGCGTGACTAGATAGCAACGATGTAAACCCAGCCGATTTGGGAGCGAAAGACCGGCGCCTGCATCACCGGCTTCGTTTCCCGTGGCTGGAGAGTACACCGAAACCCTCCGTCTGTCGCGAGCTCCCGACGACGCGGTGCCGCCAAGCAGCAGGGCCGGACCTGGTGTGGCTCCCCTCGTCGATCACAGACCGGTCGGCACTACTGACGAGACGGTGGAACGGGCTTCGCCCCTTGTGACGAAGGGTGATGCGAACCCGCCCGCCCGCGTGCGTTCGGGGTGGACTCGGCAAACGGAGATTTGAAATCGGAAAGTGTCCTCCTGCCCCGCGCAGGTAGGCGCCCAACAGTTGTGGGGGGTTTGGCGGTGACCACGGCTGCAGGGCCTGCTACCCCGACGAGCTCTCCTGCTGGCCCCGAAACCACCCTCGCGAGACAAGTTGAAACGGAAACGGGCGTACCCCCAAGCCGACGATCCTTTCTTATTTGTTACTTTTTTTTTCACTTGCTCGAGTTGTGGCGATTTGGCGGTGACCACGGCTGCAGGGCCTGCTACCCCGACGAGCTCTCCTGCTGGCCCCGAAACCACCCTCGCGAGACAAGTTGAAACGGAAACGGGCGTACCCCCAAGCCGACAGAGATCCTTTCTTATTTGTTACTTTTTTTTTTCACTTGCTCGAGTTGTGGGGGTTTGGCGGTGACCACGGCTGCAGGGCCTGCTACCCCGACGAGCTCTCCTGCTGGCCCCGAAACCACCCTCGCGAGACAAGTTGAAACGGA
>NW_027310981.1:0-5000 GCF_047496795.1 Chiloscyllium punctatum | reverse complement strand
CCAGACTATTCACAGATAGCGGCCCAACGACTCCCAGAGCCGGTCGTGCGGCGCGCGAGGTCTGCTCTCTTCACAAGAGGCTTTATTAGGGAGTGCTAAGGCAAGGTTCTGTGCCCTCCACCCTCATCGCAACACCCATGGGAGCCTCCGGTCGTCAATAGACCGCCGCACCGGCCTCTGACTGACTCTCAGAATGGACGGAAAGAGCCGGGTAAGCCTTTCAAAAGATTCGACCACGTGCCGAAAACTTTAGACTTCCGTGAGCTCTCCGGCTTGCACCGAGACCCGAAGTCGACGTGCTAAGCACCACGGGACCCCTTTCGCCTGCAGGTCCCGAGCCGCCTTTATTTGCTGTTACGAGCATCGTGTGCCCCATACCTGCGTGACAAGCACCGCAGGGCGGCAGAGCCATCGCACTTGGCCGGGTGGCAGAGGAGGACCCGACTATTCACAGATAGCGGCCCAACGACTCCCAGAGCCGGTCGTGCGGTGCGCGAGGTCTGCTCTCTTCACAAGAGGCTTTATTAGGGAGTGCTAAGGCAAGGTTCTGTGCCCTCCACCCTCATCGCAACACCCATGGGAGCCTCCGGTCGTCAATAGACCGCCGCACCGGCCTCTGACTGACTCTCAGAATGGACGGAAAGAGCCGGGTAAGCCTTTCAAAAGATTCGACCACGTGCCGAAAACTTTAGACTTCCGTGAGCTCTCCGGCTTGCACCGAGACCCGAAGTCGACGTGCGAAGCACCACGGGACCCCTTTCGCCTGCAGGTCCCGAGCCGCCTTTATTTGCTGTTACGAGCATCGTGTGCCCCATACCTGCGTGACGAGCACCGCAGGGCGGCAGAGCCATCGCACTTGGCCGGGTGGCAGAGGAGGACCAGACTATTCACAGATAGCGGCCCAACGACTCCCAGAGCCGGTCGTGCGGCGCGCGAGGTCTGCTCTCTTCACAAGAGGCTTTATTAGGGAGTGCTAAGGCAAGGTTCTGTGCCCTCCACCCTCATCGCAACACCCATGGGAGCCTCCGGTCGTCAATAGACCGCCGCACCGGCCTCTGACTGACTCTCAGAATGGACGGAAAGAGCCGGGTAAGCCTTTCAAAAGATTCGACCACGTGCCGAAAACTTTAGACTTCCGTGAGCTCTCCGGCTTGCACCGAGACCCGAAGTCGACGTGCTAAGCACCACGGGACCCCTTTCGCCTGCAGGTCCCGAGCCGCCTTTATTTGCTGTTACGAGCATCGTGTGCCCCATACCTGCGTGACGAGCACCGCAGGGCGGCAGAGCCATCGCACTTGGCCGGGTGGCAGAGGAGGACCAGACTATTCACAGATAGCGGCCCAACGACTCCCAGAGCCGGTCGTGCGGCGCGCGAGGTCTGCTCTCTTCACAAGAGGCTTTATTAGGGAGTGCTAAGGCAAGGTTCTGTGCCCTCCACCCTCATCGCAACACCCATGGGAGCCTCCGGTCGTCAATAGACCGCCGCACCGGCCTCTGACTGACTCTCAGAATGGACGGAAAGAGCCGGGTAAGCCTTTCAAAAGATTCGACCACGTGCCGAAAACTTTAGACTTCCGTGAGCTCTCCGGCTTGCACCGAGACCCGAAGTCGACGTGCTAAGCACCACGGGACCCCTTTCGCCTGCAGGTCCCGAGCCGCCTTTATTTGCTGTTACGAGCATCGTGTGCCCCATACCTGCGTGACGAGCACCGCAGGGCGGCAGAGCCATCGCACTTGGCCGGGTGGCAGAGGAGGACCAGACTATTCACAGATAGCGGCCCAACGACTCCCAGAGCCGGTCGTGCGGCGCGCGAGGTCTGCTCTCATCACAAGAGGCTTTAGGGAGTGCTCAGGCAAGGGTCAGCCCGCAGCCTTCCTGGCAACACCCAGGGGAACCAGGCCACTCGCGTCTCTCGCCTTCATTTTCGACACGAGCGCCTGCGGAGGGCCACCACCCCCTCCGATTGTCAAGAGACCTCCGCACCGGCCTCTGACTTACTCTCAGAATGGACGGAAAGAGCCGGGTAAGCCTTTGAAAAGATTCGACCACGTGCCGAAAACTTTAGACTTCCGTGAGCTCTCCGGCTTGCACCGAGACCCGAAGTCGACGTGCTTAGCACCACGGGACCCCTTTCGCCTGCAGGTCCCGAGCCGCCTTTTATTTTTGTTACGAGTATCGTGTTCCCCAAACCTGGGTGACGAGCACCGCAGGGCGGCAGAGCCATCGCGCTTGTCCGGGTGGCAGAGGAGGACCAGACTATTCACAAATAGCGGCCCAACGACTCCCAGAGCCGGTCGTGCGGCAGGCGAGGTCTGCTCTCATCACAAGAGGCTTTAGGGAGTGCTCAGGCAACGGTCAGCCCGCAGCCTTCTTGGCAACACCCAAGGGAACCAGGCCACTCGCGTCTCTCGCCTTCATTTTGGACACGAGCGCCTGTGGAGGGACGGCCGGAGTCAACGTGGGGTTTGCCCGCCCTCCAATAGTGTCAAAAGACCGCCGCACAAGTCTCTGACTGACTCTTAGAACAGACAGAAAGAGTTTGTCAAATCTGTCAAAAAATTGACAAAGTGTCAAAAATTCGACTTCCAAGAGCTCTCCGGCATGCACTCATACCTGTCATTAAAGTGCTATGCCCGTGGAACCGTTTTTCGGATGCCTTTCAGAACGGTCCCGCGCCGCCATTTTGTTCTAAAAATCGTGTTCCCATATATCTCCGGGTACCCCGCCAACCTCACTGCGGAAAAACTACAAGTGGCACTGAATGGGTCTGAATTCCAAATTTGACTGCATCGGTCTGGAACTCGGTCCGGTCAAAACCGTTTGGATTTTTCTCGGTCCGGACTTCCGCGACAGACAAAGTTAAAGTTTTCGGGCTGCAGGCACAAAACGACAGCTGGCCATTTGCCGGGCTCAATTCACCCAATTCCTCCGGCACTTCGGAGCACATGTTCGGTGTAAGTTTGCGAATCTTTCCCGATGCTGCAGCATTTTCCTCCGCTGACACTTAGAATATTTTTCACACTTTGCTGAAAATTTTTCTAAGTGTTTTTTTCCAAGTTTTCCTGGTTACTGATTTCTTCTTTTTAAACATTTTTCTAAGTTTTTCTGGTTACTGATTTCTTCTTTTTAAACATTTTTCGCAGTTTGTCTGGTTACTGATTTCTTCTTTTTAAACATTTTTCGCCGTTTTTCTGGTTACTGATTTCTTCTTTTTAAACATTTTTCGCCGTTTTTCTGGTTACTCATTTCTTCTTTTTAAACATTTTTCTAAGTTTTTCTGGTTACTGATTTCTTCTTTTTAAACATTTTTCTAAGTTTTTCTGGTTACTCATTTCTTCTTTTTAAACATTTTTCTAAGTTTTTCTGGTTACTCACTTCTTCTTTTTAAACATTTTTCTAAGTTTTTCTGGTTACTGATTTCTTCTTTTTAAACATTTTTCGCCGTTTTTCTGGTTACTGATTTCTTCTTTTTAAACATTTTTCGCCGTTTTTCTGGTTACTGATTTCTTCTTTTTAAACATTTTTCTAAGTTTTTCTGGTTACTCATTTCTTCTTTTTAAACATTTTTCTAAGTTTTTCTGGTTACTGATTTCTTCTTTTTAAACATTTTTCTAAGTTTTTCTGGTTACTCATTTCTTCTTTTTAAACATTTTTCTAAGTTTTCCTGGTTACTCACTTCTTCTTTTTAAACATTTTTCTAAGTTTTTCTGGTTACTGATTTCTTCTTTTTAAACATTTTTCTAAGTTTTTTCTGGTTACTCATTTCTTCTTTTTAAACATTTTTCTAAGTTTTTTCTGGTTACTGACTTCTTCTTTTTAAACATTTTTCGCAGTTTGTCTGGTTACTGATTTCTTCTTTTTAAACATTTTTTCGCCGTTTTTCTGGTTACTGATTTCTTCTTTTTAAACATTTTTCTAAGTTTTTTCTGGTTACTCACTTCTTCTTTTTAAACATTTTTCTAAGTTTTCCTGGTTACTGATTTCTTCTTTTTAAACATTTTTCTAAGTTTTTCTGGTTACTGATTTCTTCTTTTTAAACATTTTTCTAAGTTTTTCTGGTTACTGATTTCTTCTTTTTAAACATTTTTCGCAGTTTGTCTGGTTAATGATTTCTTCTTTTTAAACATTTTTCTAAGTTTGTCTGGTTACTGATTTCTTCTTTTTAAACATTTTTCTAAGTTTTTCTGGTTACTCACTTCTTCTTTTTAAACATTTTTCTAAGTTTTCCTGGTTACTCATTTCTTCTTTTTAAACATTTTTCGCAGTTTTTCTGGTTACTGATTTCTTCTTTTTAAACATTTTTCTAAGTTTTCCTGGTTACTGATTTCTTCTTTTTAAACATTTTTCTAAGTTTTTCTGGTTACTGATTTCTTCTTTTTAAACATTTTTCTAAGTTTTTCTGGTTACTGATTTCTTCTTTTTAAACATTTTTCTAAGTTTTTCTGGTTACTCACTTCTTCTTTTTAAACATTTTTCTAAGTTTTTCTGGTTACTCACTTCTTCTTTTGAAACATTTTTCTAAGTTTTTCTGGTTACTGATTTCTTCTTTTTAAACATTTTTCTAAGTTTTTCTGGTTACTGATTTCTTCTTTTTAAACATTTTTCGCAGTTTGTCTGGTTACTGATTTCTTCTTTTTAAACATTTTTCGCCGTTTTTCTGGTTACTGATTTCTTCTTTTTAAACATTTTTCTAAGTTTTTCTGGTTACTCACTTCTTCTTTTTAAACATTTTTCTAAGTTTTTCTGGTTACTGATTTCTTCTTTTTAAACATTTTTCGCAGTTTTTCTGGTTACTGATTTCTTCTTTTTAAACATTTTTCTAAGTTTTTCTGGTTACTGATTTCTTCTTTTTAAACATTTTTCTAAGTTTTTCTGGTTACTCACTTCTTCTTTTTAAACATTTTTCTAAGTTTTCCTGGTTACTGATTTCTTCTTTTTAAACATTTTTCGCAGTTTGTCTGGTTACTGATTTCTTCTTTTTAAACATTTTTCGCAGTTT